>NC_041383.1:165114434-165151302 GCF_002162155.2 Triticum dicoccoides
GTAGATGAATGTTAGATGTATATGTATGTATATGTTACATGAGTATAGGAAATTTTTATGTTAGATGTATAATAATGTATATGTATGTATATGAATGTTAGATGTTTTAGATGATTATTTTTATACAATATATATGTATATATATGTGTGTAGATGAACGGTGAAATTTACATAGATTTTATGTCTTTTAGTTTCTTATACTTATAGGAAAAAGTTGCATAGGAAAAGGTTGCATAGAAAAATGTTGACCATATATATATTTGTTAGAAGGACTATAAGTGGGAAAAGTTTCAGAATTTTTTGAGAAAGGAATATTATTAGTGTAGTTATAACCTAGGAATGGGACATTATAATTGAAAAGTGTATATTTTGCTCAAAATTTCCTAATAAAATGACATTGCATATATAGGATTTTTTTCATAAGAATTTATTCTCGACGTCAACGATGCCGGGCCCGCATCCTCGTCATCGAGCCGTTTGTGATGACGTCCTGCTTCAGAGGCGCCATGTCCAGGACTGGGCTCTGATACGTCTCCGTTGTATCTATAATTTTTGATTGTTCCATGCCAATATTATTCAACTTTCATATACTTTTGGCAACTTTTTATACTATTTTTGGGACTAACATATCGATCCAGTGCCCAGTGCCAGTTCCTGTCTGTTGCATGTTTTATGTTTCGCAGAAACCCCATATCAAACGGAGTCCAAACGGGATAAAAACGGACGGAGAATTATTTTGGAATATTTGGGATTTTTCGGAGGAAGAATCAACGCGAAACGGTGCACGAGGTGGCCACGAGACAAGGGGCGCGCCCACCCCCCTGGGCGCGCCTGGCACCCTCGTGGGCAACCCGTAAGGCGGTTGACGCTCTTCTTTTGCCGCAAGAAATCTAATTTTATGAGAAAAATTTGGGCGAAAGATTCACCCCAATCGGAGTTACGGATCTCCAGATATAAAACAAATGGTGAAGGGGCAGAATCCGAGAATGCAGAAAAAGAGAGATAGATCCAATATTGGAGGGGCTCTCGCCCCTCCCACGCCATGGGAGCCAAGGACCAGAGGGGAAACCCTTCTCCCATCTAGGGAGGAGGTCAACGAAGAAGAAGAAAAGGGGGGGCCCTCTCCCCCTTGCTTCCGGTGGCGCCGGAGCGCTGCCGGGGGCCATCATCATCACCGCGATCTTCACCAACACCTCCGCCATCTTCACCAACATCTCCATCACCTTCCCCCATCTATATCCAGCAGTCCACTCTCCCGCAACCCACTGTACCCTCTACTTGAACATGGTGCTTTATGCTTCATATTATTATCCAATGATGTGTTGTCATCCTATGATGTCTGAGTAGATTTCCGTTGTCCTATCGGTGATTGATGAATTGCTATGATTGGTTTGAGTTGCATGTTTTATAATTGGTGATGTCCTATTGTGCCCTCTGTGTCGCGCAAGCGTGAGGGATTCCCACTGTAGGTTTTGCAATATGTTTATGATTTGCTTATGGTGGGTGGCGTGAGTGACAGAAGCACAAACCCGAGTAAGTAGGTTGTTTGCGTATGGGATAAAGGGGACTTGATACTTTAATGCTAGGGTTGGGTTTTACCTTAATGAATCTTTAGTAGTCGCGGATGCTTGCTAGAGTTTGAGTCAGAAGTGCATATGATCCAAGTAGATAAAGTATGTTATCTTATGCCTCTGCCTCAAATAGAATTGCAATAGTGATTATCGGTCTAGTAACATAGTCAATTGCTTAGGGACAATTTCACAACTCCTACCACCACTTTTCCACACTCGCTATATTTACTTTATTGCTTATTTATCTAAACAGGCCCTAGCTTTTATTTATGTGCTCTTTATTATCTTGCAAACCTATCCAACAACACCTACAAAGTACTTCTAGTTTCATACTTGTTATAGGTAAAGCGAACACTAAGCATGTGTAGAGTCATATCAGTGGTATATAGGACTTGAGAGGATATTTGTTCGACCTTTAGCTCCTCGTTGGGTTCGACACTCTTACTTATCGAAAGAGGCTACAATTATCCCCTACACTTGTGGGTTATCAAGACCTTTTTCTGGCACCGTTGCCGAGGAGTCATAGCATGGGGTGAATATTCTCGTGTGTGCTTGTTTGCTTTATCACTAAGTAATTTCTATTTGCTGTTCTAAGTTGTTCTCTATCTTTAGCTATGGATATGGAACACGAAATACCAAAAAAATTAGGTGTAGATGCTACTCATGGAGATGGGGAACCTCCTAAAACCCTCGATGATCATTATGTGAAAAATATTATGTACTACTTTGATAATCTTGAGAAAACCCTATTCAACTTTATAATGGGAGTAACGTTGGATCAACGTGAATACTTTAGGGATTATCGCTTGACACAAAAAGGGAAACTATTATGGGATCAAATTAATATGTTGTGTTGGTATGCCCGGGATCTATACTTGAGATATGATATTACTTGTTGCTCTAGGATGAAGGCTCCACACCTTCCCTTTTCATGCAAATTTAATGATAATGAAACCTTAGCTTCTTATGCTAATGGTATATATGATTACTATGATGTTGAACAAATTGAAGAATTTGTTGCTTTTAAGGCTGCTTATGAAATTGAATCTTTGTTTGAAAAGTATGAAGCTTTTGATGATGATGTTTATAGGCCTGAAAATCTTGCTATACTTAGATATTGCTATGAAAATTATGAATAGAATTACAATTAATGCATTTATTGAGAAAGTCTCAGCTGTCCAAGAAGAGACTAATATTTTGCAGGAAGCTATGGAAGAAGAAATTGATGAAACTGTGAGCTCATTGGATGAAAAAATGATGAGGAGAGCGAAGAACAAAAGGAGGAAGAGCGGATTGATCACCCGTTCCCACCTTCTAATGAGAGTAACTCTTCAACTCATATATTGTTTAATTCCCCTTCGTGCTTAATGAAGGATGATTGCTATGATGATTGCTTTGATCCTGTTGATTCTCTTGAAATATCCCTTTTTGATGATGCTTGCTATGCTTGTGGCCAAGATGCCAATATGAATTATGCTTATGGAGATGAACTTGCTATAGTTCCTTATGTTAAACATGAAATTGTTGCTATTGCACCCATGCATGATAGTCCTATTATCTTTTTGAATTCTCCAAACTAAACTATATTGCAGAAGTTTGTGCTTATTAAGGATTATATTGATGGGTTGCCTTTTACCATTGCACATGATAATTTTGATAGATATAATATGCATGTTCTTTCTGCTCCTACTTGCAATTATTATGAGAGAGGAACTACATCTCCACCTCTCTATGTTTCCAATATGATAAAATTGCAAGAAACTGCTTATACTATGCATTGGCCTTTACTTGGTGTGCATGAATTATTCTTTTATGACATGCTGATGCATAGGAAGAGAGTTAGACTTTGTTGTTGCATGATATATGTTACTTTGTGCTCACTACTAGATTACAAATCATTGTTAATTAAAATTGGCTTTGATATACCTTGGGATCCGGGTGGATCCATTACTTGAGCACTATATGCCTAACTTAATGGCTTTAAAGAAAGTGCTGCCAGGGAGACAACCCGGAAGTTTTAGAGAGTCATTTATTTTTATTGAGTTCTTTTATATAGTTTAAAAACAAAAAAATAGAGGGGAATCTAAAAACTTTTCAAAAAGGAAAGTGAAAGTGAGAGAGACAAGCATTGTTGAAGTGGGAGCTAGCCTTGAACTTTGTTCATGCTCACGGAAACTTTGTGAATCTTGATTACAGAAACTTTTCAACAAAAATAATTATCCCCTTGTACAATTCCATTTTATTATAAAAATAATGTGCCAAAGTTTGCTTTTAGGATGTTTACAATGCTTGTTGGTTTGTACGGTGCAGGACAGAAACTTTGGCTGTGGTGTGCGATTTTACATTTTTAACTGGAACGTCAAACGGTTCTGATTCTTTTTGAAATTTATTGCTATACAACTTTTTTTATTTTTCCTAATGTTGGTAGAATTTTTGGGGTACCATAAGTATGGTGAATGTTCAGATTGCTACAGACTATTCTGTTTTTGACAGATTCTGTTTTTGATGCATAGTTTGCTTGTTTTGATGAATCTATCAATTTATATCAGTGGATTAAGCCATGAAAAAGTTATATTACAGTAGACACAATGGAAAAACAAAATATGAATTGGTTTGCTACAGTACTTAGAGTAGTGATTTGCTTTATTATACTAACGGATCTTATCGAGTTTTCTGTTGAAATTTTGTGTGGATGAAGTGTCTAATCGAGGATGTCTCGATATGAGGAAAAGGAAGAGAGGCAAGAGATCAAGCTTGGGGATTCCCAAGGAACCCCAAGTGAATATTCAAGGAGACTCAAGTGTCTAAGCTTGGGGATGCCCCAGAAGGCATCCCCTCTTTCCTCAACAAGTATCGGTATGTTTTCGTATTTGTTTCATTCATGCGATATGTGCAAGTCTTGGAGCGTCTTTTGCATTTAGTTTTCAATTTTCTTTTATGAACCATGCTGGTATGAGATAGTCCTTGGTTGATTTATAGAATTCTCATTGCACTTCACTTAAATCTTTTGAGTATGGCTTTATAGAATGCTTCATGTGCTTCACTTTTATCATTTGAAGTTTGGATTGCCTGTTTCTCTTCACATAGAAAACCGCCATTTGTAGAATGCTCTTTTGCTTCACTTATATTTGTTAGAGCGTGGGCATATCTTTTGTAGAAAGAAATTAACTCTCTTGCTTCACTTATATCAATTTAGAGAGATGACAGGAATTGGTCATTCACATGGTTAGTCATAAAATCCTACATAAACTTGTAGATCGCTGAATATGATATGTTTGATTCCTTGCAATAGTTTTGCGATATAAAGATGGTGATATTAGAGTCATGCTAGTGGGTGGTTGTGGATTGTAGAGACACTTGTGTTGAGGGTTGCAAGTCCCGTAGCATGCACGTATGGTAACCGTTGTGTGACAAATTTGAAGCATGGGGTGTTTCTTTGATTGTCTTCCTTATGAGTGGCGGTCGGGGACGAGCGATGGTATTTTCCTACCAATCTATCCCCCTAGGGGCATGTGTAGTAGTACTTTGCTTTGAGGGCTAATAAACTTTTGCAATAAGTATATGAGTTCTTTATGACTAATGAGAGTCCATGGATTATACGCACTTTTACCTTTCCATCATTGCTAGCCTCTTCGGTACCGTGCATTGCCCTTTCTCACCTCGAGAGTTGGTGCAAACTTCGCTGGTGCATCCAAACCCCGTGATATGATATGCTTTATCACACATAAGCCTCATTATATCTTCCTCAAAACAGCCACCATACCTACCTATCATGGCATTTCCATAGCCATTCCGAGATATATTGCCATGCAACTTTCATCATCATCATATACATGACTTGAGCATTCATTGTCATATTGCCTCGCATGATCGTAAGATAGCTAGCATGACGTGTTCATGGCTTGTCCGTTTTTTCATGTCATTGCTACGCTAGATCATTGCACATCCCGGTACACTGCCGGAGGCATTCATATAGAGTCATATCTTTGTTCTAGTACCAAGTTGTAATATCGAGTTGTAAGTAAATAAAAGTGTGATGATCATCATTATTGAGCATTGCCCCATAAAAAAAGAAAAAGAAAAAAAAAGAAAAAAAGGAAAGGCCAAAGAAGCCTAAATAAAAAAGGGGGCCAAAGAAGCCCACCCAAAAAGAAAAAAAAGAAAAAAAAGAAAAGGGGCAATGTTACTATCCTTTTACCACACTTGTGCTTCAAAGTAGCACCATGTTCTTCATATAGAGAGTCTCTTATGTTGTCACTTTCATATACTAGTGGGAATTTTTCATTATAGAACTTGGCTTGTATATTCCAACAATGGGCTTCCTCAAATGCCCTAGGTCTTCATGAGGAAGCAAGTTGGATGCACACCCACTTAGTTTGTAGTTTGAGCTTTCATACACTTATAGCTCTTAGTGCATCTGTTGCATGGCAATCCCTACTCCTCACATTGACATCAATTGATGGGCATCTGCATAGCTTGTTGATTAGCCGCGTCGATGTGACACTTTCTCCCTTTTTTGTCTTCTCCATATAAACCTCCACCATCATATTCTATTCCACCTATAGTGTTATATCCATGGCTTGCGCTCATGTATTGCGTGAGGGTTGAAAAAGCTGAAGCGCGTTAAAAAGTATGAACCAATTGATCGGCTTGTCATCGGGGTTGTGCATGATGGGAGCATTTTGTGTGACGAAAATGAAGCATGGCGAAACTATATGATTTTGTAGGGATAAGCTTGCTTTGGCCTTGTTGTTTTGAAAAGACATGATTGCTTTATTAGTATGTTCAAAGTATTATTTTTTTTATGTCAAATGATAGACTATTGCTTTGAATCACTCATGTCTTAATATTTATGCCATGATTAGACATATGATCAAGATTATGCTAGGTAGCATTCCACATCAAAAATTATCTTTTTTATCATTTACCTACTCGAGGACGAGCAGGAATTAATCTTGGGGATGCTGATACGTCTCCGTCGTATCTATAATTTTTTATTGTTCCATGCCAATATTATTCAACTTTCATATACTTTTGGCAACTTTTTATACTATTTTTGGGGACTAACATATTGATCCAGTGCCCAGTGTCAGTTCCTGTCTGTTGCCTGTTTTATGTTTCGCAGAAACCCCAAATCAAACGGAATCCAAACAGGTTAAAAACAGACGGAGAATTATTTTGGAATATTTGGGATTTTTCGGAGGAAGAATCAACGCGAAACGGTGCCCGAGGAGGCCACGAGACAGGGGGCACGCCCACCCCCCCGGGCGCTCCTGGCACTCTCGTGGGCCACCCGTAAGGCGGTTGATGCTCTTCTTCTTCCGCAAGAAAGCTAATTTTATGAGAAAAATCTGGGCGAAAGATTCACCCCAATCAGAGTTACGGATCTCCGGATATAAAAGAAATGATGAAGGGGCAGAATCCGAGAACGCAGAAACAGAGAGATAGATCCAATCTCGGAGCGGCTCTCGCCCCTCCCACGCCATGGGAGCCAAGGACCAGAGGGGAAACCCTTCTCCCATCTAGGGAGGTGGTCAAGGAATAAGAAGAAGAAGGGGGCCCTCTCCCCCTTGCTTCCGGTGGCACCGGAGCGCTGCCGGGGGCCATCATCATCACTGCGATCTTCACCAACACCTCCGCCATATTTCACCAACATCTCCATCACCTTCCCCCATCTATATCTAGCGGTCCACTCTCCCGCAACCCGCTGTACCCTCTACTTTAACATGGTGCTTTATGCTTCATATTATTATCCAATTATGTGTTGCCATCCTATGATGTCTGAGTAGATTTCCGTTGTCCTATCGGTGATTAATGAATTGCTATGATTGGTTTGAGTTGCATATTTTATCATTGGTGCTGTTCTATTGTGCCCTCCATGTCGCGCAAGCGTGAGGGATTCCCGCTGTAGGGTTTGCAATATGTTTATGATTTGCTTATGGTGGGTGGCGTGAGTGACAGAAACACCGACCCTAGTAAGTAGGTTGTTTGCGTATGGGATAAAGGGGACTTGATACTTTAATGCTATGGTTGGGTTTTACCTTATTGAATCTTTAGTAGTTGAGGATGCTTGCTAGAGTTCCAATCATAAGTGCATATGATCCAAGTAGAGAAAGTATGTTAGCTTATGCCTCTCCCTCAAATAGAATTCCAATAGTGATTACCGGTCTAGTAACATAGTCAATTGCTTAGGGACAATTTCAGAACTCCTACCACCACTTTTGCACACTCGCTATATCTACTTTATTGCTTATTTATCTAAACAGCCCCTAGCTTTTATTTACGTGCTCTTTATTATCTTGGCAACCTATCCAACAACACCTACAAAGTACTTCTAGTTTCATACTTGTTATAGGTAAAGCAAACACTGAGCGTGCGTAGATTCGTATTAGTGGCAGATAGGACTTGAGAGGATATTTGTTCTACCTTTAGCTCCTCGTTGGGTTCGACACTCTTACTTATTGAAAGAGGCTACAATTATCCCCTACACTTGTGGGTTATCAGGCTCCGCCGGGGTAGCACTAGGAGGTGATACCTTCAGGGGCGCGTCTCTTGGTGAGGAACCCGGGTCCCGTAGTTGACCCGGAGCTTCTTTGGTGGCGTGCGCTGCTACCTATTGAGCATGCATTGGTTTTTCCCTTGAAGAGGAAAGGGTGATGCAGCAAAGTAGCATAAGTATTTCCCTCAGTTTTTGAGAACCAAGGTATCAATCCAATAGGAGGCTCATCAAAAGTCCTACGCACCTACACAAACAAACAAGAAACCTTGCATCCAACGCGATAAAGGGGTTGTCAATCCCTTCACGGTAACTTGCAAAAGTGAGATCTGATAGAGATAATATGATAAGATAAATATTTTTGGTATTTTTATGATATAAATTGGAAAGTAAAAGATGCAAATAAAAGTAGATGGAAAACTTATATGATAAAAGATAGACCCGGTGGCCATAGGTTTCACTAGTGGCTTCTCTCAAGATAGCATAATTATTATGGTGGGTGAACAAATTACTGTCGAGCAATTGATAGAAAAGTGCATAGTTATGAGATTATCTAGGCATGATTATGTATATAGGCATCACGTCCGCAACAAGTAGACCGACTCCTGCCTGCATCTACTACTATTACTCCACACATCGACCGACTCCTGCCTGCATCTAGAGTATTAAGTTCATAAGAACAGAGTAACGCATTAAGCAAGAAGACATGATGTAGAGGGATAAACTCATGCAATATGATATAAACCCCGTCTTTTTATCCTTGATGGTACGTGCCTTGCTGCCCCTACTATCACTAGGAAAGGACACCACAAGATTGAACCCAAAGCTAAGCACTTCTCCCATGGCAAGAAATATCAATCTAGTAGGCCAAACCAAACTGATAATTCGAAGAGACTTGCAAAGATAACCAATCATACATAAAAGAATTCAGAGGATATTCAAATATTTCTCATAGATAAACTTGATCATAAAACCACAATTTATTGGATCTCGACAAACACACCGCAAAAAGAGTTACATTGAATAGATCTCCAAGAAGAGGAAGGAGAACTTTGTATTGAGATTCAAAGAGAGAGAAGAAGCCATCTAGCTAATAACTATGGACCCGAAGGTCTGTGGTAAACTACTCACAACTCATCGGAAAGGCCTTCGTGGTGATGGAGAGGCCCTCCATGGTTGATTCCCCCTCCGGCGGAGCTCCAGCGAAGGCTCCAAGATTGGATCTCGCGGATACAGAAGGTTGCGGCGGTGGAAATAATTTCTCGTGGTGCTCCTGGATGTTTTCAGGGTATGTAGATACATATAGGTGAAGGAAGTCCGTCCGGGGAGCCACGAGGGGCCCACGAGGCAGGGGGGCGCGCCCACCCTTACTGGGCATGCTGGCCACCCTCATGGCCGCCTCGGCTGCTTCTTGACGTCCACTCCAAGTCTCCTGGATTGCATTTGTTCCAAAAAGATCGCTCCCGAAGGTTTCATTCCGTTTGGACTCATTTTGATATTCCTTTCCTTCGATATACTGAAATAGGCAAAAAACAACAATTTGGGCTGGGCCTCCGGTTAGTAGGTTAGTCCCAAAAATGATATAAAAGTGTAAATTAAAGCTCATAAACATCCAAAACAGGTAATATAATAGCATGGAACAATCAAAAATTGTAGATACGTTGGAGACGTATCAAGCATCCCGAAGCTTAATTCCTGCTCGTCCTCGAGTAGGTAAATGACAAAAACAGAATTTTTGATGTGGAATGCTACCTAGCATAATTCTCAATGTAATTTTCTTTATTGTGGCATGATTGTTCAGATCCAAATGATTCAAGATAAAAGCTTATAAAACATAAAAATAGTAATAGTTTGAAGCATACTAACAAATAATCATGTCCTATCAAAATAGCATAGCCAAAGAAAGATTATCCCTACAAAATCATATAGTTAGGCCATGCTTCATCTTTATCACCCAAAATACTCCCATCATGCACAACCCCGGTTTTAGCAAAGCAATTGGTTCATACTTTTTAATGCACTTCAGCTTTTTCAACCCTTATGCAATACATGAGCGCAAGCCATGGACATAGCACTATAGGTGGTATATGGTGGTGGTTGTGATGACAAAAAGGGAAAAATAGTATCACATCAACTAGGCGTATCAAAGGGCTATGGAGATGCCCATTAATAGATATCAATGTGAGTGAGTAGGGATTGCCATGCATGGATGCACTAGAGCTATAAATATATGAAAGCTCAACAAAAGAAACTAAGTGGTTGTGCATACAACTTGCTTGCTCACGAAGACCTAGGGCGTTTTGAGGAAGCCCATCATTGGAATATACAAGCCAAGTTCTATAATGAAAATTTCCCACGAGTATATGAAAGTGACAACATAAGAGACTCTCTATCATGAAGATCTTGGTGCTACTTTGAAGCACAAGTGTGGAAAAAGAGATAGTGGCATTGTCCCTTCTCTCTTTTTCTCTCATTTTTTTATTTTTTATTTTGGTGGGCTTCTTTGGCCTGTCTTTTTTATGGGCTTCTTTGGCCTCTTTCATTTTTATAAAGTCCGAAGTCTCACCCCGACTTGTGGGGGAATCATAGTCTTCATCATCCTTTCCTCACTTGGGACGATGCTCTAATAATGAAGATCGTCACACTTTTATTGATTTACAACTCAAGAATTACAACTCAATACTTAGAACAAAATATGACTCTATGTGAATGCCTCCCGCGGTGTACCTGGATATGCAATGAATCAAGAGTGACATGTATGAAAATTATGAAGGTGGCCTTGCCACAAATACGATGTCAACTACATGATCATGCAAAGAGCAATATGACAATGATGGAGCGTGTCATAATAAACGGAACGGTGGAAAGTTGCATGACAATATATATCGGAATGGCTATGGAAATGCCATAATAGGTAGGTATGGTGGCTGTTTTGAGGAAGGTAAATAATGGGTTCATAATACCGGCGAAAGTTGCGCGGCATAATAGAGGCTAGCAAAGTGGAAGGGTTGACCTCACATTAGTCATAAAGAACTCATATACTTATTGCAACAGTCTACTTGCCCTCGAAGCAAAGTATTACTACGCATGCTCCTAGGGGAAGGGTTGGTAGGAGTTAACCATCGCGCGATCCCGACCTCCACTCATAAGGAAAGCAATTAAAAGAGCATCCCATGCAACAAATTTGTTACATAACTTTTACCATACGTGCATGCTACGGGACTCGCCAACTTCAACACAAGTATTTCTCAATTTCATAATTACCCAACTAGCATGACTCTAACATTATTACCTTTATATCTCAAGACAATTATCAAGCATCAAATTGATCATAGTTTTAGTGCACTTTCTATGATAGTTTTTATTATACCCAACTTGGATGCTCATCATTCTAGGACTAATTTTATAACCATAGCAAAGACCATGTTGTTCTAAAAGACTCTCAAAATAATATAAGTTAAGCATGAGAGATCATCAATTTCTTCAAAATAAAGCCACCGCCGTGCTCTAGAAAATATAAGTGAAGCACATAGAGCAAAACTATCTAGCTCAAAAGATATAAGTGAAGCACATAGAGTATTCTAGTAAATTCTAGATCATGTGGGTTTCTCCCAAAAGGTGTGTACAGCAAGGATGATTGTGGTAAACTAAAAATCAAAGACTCATATCATACCAGACGCTCCAAGCAAAACACATATCATATGGTAAATGAAAATATAGCTCCAAGTAAAGTTACCGATAGACGAAGACGAAAGAGGGGATGCCTTCCGGGGCATCCCCAAGATTAGGCTTTTGGTTGTCCTTGAATATCTTGGGGTGCCATGGGCATCCCCAATCTTAGGCTTTTTCCACCCTTTATTCCATAGTCCATCAAATTTTTGCCCAAAACTTGAAAACTTCACAACACAAAACTCAACAGGAAATCTCATAAGCTCCGTTAGTGCAAGAAAGAAAAACCACCACATAAGGTAATGTAATGAACTCATTATTTATTTATATTGGTGTTAAACCTACTGTATTCTAACTTCTCTATGGTTCATACCCCCCGATACTAACCATAGATTCATCAAAATAAGCAAACAACACACGAAGAACAGAATCTGTCAAAAACAGAACAGTCTGTAGCAATCTGTAACTTTCGAATACTTCTGGAACTCCAAAACTCCTACAAAAATAGGAAGTCCTAGGTAATTTTTCTATTGATATACAGCAGAAATAATCAACGCAAAAGCACAATTCTGTGATTTGTTGAATTTTTTCTCGTGCACGCAAAGTTTCTGTTTTTCAGCAGAATCAAATTAACTTTCACCCAAGGTTATCCTATAGGTTCTACTTGGCACAAACACTAATTAAAACATAAAAACACATCTAACCAGAGACTAAATAAATTATTTATTACTAAACAAGAACAAAAAGCAAGGAACAAAAATAAAATTGGGTTGCCTCCAAACAAGCGCTAATGTTTAACGCCCCTAGCTAGGCATAAAAGCGAGAATAGATCTAATTATTGCCATCTTTGGCATTCAATTCATAAGTGGCTCGCACAATAGATTCGTAGGGTAATTTAATTTTCTTTCTAGGAAAGTGTTCCATGCCTTTCCTCAACGGAAATCGGAATCTAATATTCCCTTCCTTCATATCAATAGTTGCACCAATTGTTCTACGAAAAGGCCTACCAAGAATAATAGAACACAGAAGATTGCAATCAATATCAAGAACGATAAAATCTACGGGCACATAATTACTATATGCAACAATAAGAACATCATTAATCCTTCCCATATGTTTCTTAATGGTGGAATCCGCAAGGTGCAAGTTTAAAGAGCAATCATCAAATTCATGGAAACCTAGCACATCACATAAAGTTTCCGGAATCGTGGAAACACTAGCACCCAAATAACACAAAGCATAGCATTCATGATTCTTTATTTTAATTTTTATTGTAGGTTCCCACTCATCATAAAGTTTTCTAGGGATAGAAACTTCCAAATTAAGTTTTTCCTCATAAGATTGCATTAAGGCATCAACGATATGTTTAGTAAAAGCTTTATTTTGGCTATAAGCATGAGGAGAATTCAACACCGATTGCAACAAGGAAATGCAATCTATCAAAGAGCAATTATCATAATTAAATTCCTTGAAATCCAAAGTAGTGGGTTCATTACTATGTAAAGTTTTAATCTCTTCAATCCCACTTTTACCAATTTTAGCATTAAGATCAAAGTACTCCAAATCATCGGAACGCCTTTTAACTAAAGTTGACTCACTTCTAGTCCCATCATTATAAATATTCATATTGCAAAACAAAGATTTAATAGGGGACACATCAATAATTTTTATATCTTCATCATTATTTTCTCCTAACCCTTCTGGTTTGGCAGCCATCTTATTAACTAAGGTGGCTTGCTTATTAGAAATTTGGGCTAAGGATTTTTCGATACGAGCAATTTGAGCATTTAAACCATGAAATTCCTTAGATAAATCATCAAGCTCTTTATTCATGAAACCCAGAAAATTCTTTTGCTCGTTAAGCTCATTTCTAAAGAAATTATTATTCTCAAATTGTAAAGTCATAAAGCTTCTAATATTAGATTCAATCTCCTCTAACCTTTTAAGGTGAAGGTCAACGTTCTTAGGCAAAGCCATAAGGTCAAAAGGGCACACAAGAGGAAGAGGCGAACGGAAAAGGGAGAGGGCGAATAAAACGGCGAGGGTGAAGTGGGGGAGAGGAAAACGAGAGGCAAATATCAAATAATGTAAAGCAAGGGAGATGAGTTTGTGATGGGTACTTGGTATGTCTTGACTTGAGCGAAGACCTCCCCGGCAACGGCGCCGGAAATCCTTCTTGCTACCTCTTGACCATGCGTTGGTTTTTCCCTTGAAGAGGAAAGGGTGATGCAGCAAAGTAGCGTAAGTATTTCCCTCAGTTTTTTAGAACCAAGGTATCAATCCAGTAGGACGCTCCTCAAAAGTCCCACGCACTTACACAAACAAACAAGAACCTCGCAACCAATGTGATAAAGGGGTTGTCAATCCCTTCATGGTAACTTACGAAAGTGAGATCTGATAGAGATAATATCATAAGATAAATATCTTTGGTATTTTTATGATATAAATTGGAAAGTAAAAGATGCAAATAAAAGTTGATGGAAAACTTATATGATAAAAGATAGACCCGGGGGCCATAGGTTTCACTAGCTGCTTCTCTCAAGATAACATAATTATTACGGTGGGTGAACAAATTACCATCGAGAAATTGATAGAAAATTGCATAGTTATGAGATTATCTAGGCATGATCATGTATATAGGCATCATGTCCACAACAAGTAGACCGACTCCTACCTGCACCTACTACTATTACTCCACACATCGACCAACTCATGCCTGCATCTAGAGTATTAAGTTCATAAGAACAGAGTAACGCATTAAGCAAGATGACATGATGCAGAGGGATAAACTCATGCAATATGATATAAACCCCATCTTTTTATCCTCGATGGCAACAATACAATACGTGCCTTGCTGCCCCTACTGTCACTAGGAAAGGACACCGCAAGATTGAACCCAAAGCTAAGCACTTCTCCCATGGCAAGAACGATTGATCTAGGAGGCCAAACCAAACTGATAATTCAAAGAGACTTGCAAAGATAACCAATCATACATAAAAGAATTCAGAGGAGATTCAAATATTTCTCATAGATAAACTTGATCATAAAACCACAATTCATCGGATCTCAACAAACACACCGCAAAAAGAGTTACATTGAATAGATCTCCAAGAAGAGGAAGGAGAACTTTGTATTGAGATTCAAAGTGATAGAAGAAGCCATCTAGCTAATAACATGGACCCGAAGGTCTGTGGTAAACTACTCACAACTCATCGGGGAGGCCTTGGTGGTGATGGAGAGGCCCTCCATGGTCGACTCCCCCTCCAGCAGAGCGTCGGTGAAGGCTCCAACATGGGATCTCGCGGATACGGAAGGTTGCAGCGGTGGAAATAATTTCTCGTGGTGCTCATGGATGTTTTTGGGGTACGTACATATATATAGGCAAAGGAAGTCGGTCAGGGGAGCCACTAGGGGCCCACGAGGCAGGGGGGCGCTCCCACTCTTACTGGGCGCGCCGGCCACCCTCGTGGTCGCCTCAGCTGCTTCTTGACATCCACTCCAAGTCTCCTGGATTGCGTTTGTTCCAAAAAGATCGCTCCCGAAGGTTTCATTCCGTTTGGACTCCATTTGATATTCCTTTCCTTTGATATACTGAAATAGGCAAAAAAACAGCAATTTGCGTTGGGCCTCCGGTTAGTAGGTTAGGTCCAAAAATGATATAAAAGTGTAAAGTAAAGACCATAAACATCCAAAACAGGTAATATAATAGCATGTAAAAATTATAGATACGTTGGAGACGTATCATGCGCGTGGGCCACATTCGGTGCGAAGGCTGGCATCCCCTGCGGAGGTGGTACGTCACCGTGTGAGGGAGGAGAACAAGCACATCCGTCGCTACATTGTTGCATTGGACGTCAGGTTCTCCAATACCTTCCAGGTTCTTTAGTGATCTCACCGGAGCTATGATCCTATGATGGTTCCTTCTCTTTGGGTGTTCACCGTGAGTGAACTACATTATTTGATAGTATTCGATCTTTATTAGCTAGTGATGTATTCGAGATTATATTATTCAATAATATTCGATATGATGTATTCGATATTATATTCGATGATGCATATTAATTATCTGGATTATTCGAGATGCATATTATGTACTATGATCAGTTTTTCCTCAATAATTGTATGCATGCATTCTGATTTGAATACTAAATTGTTTTATCTTTCTTCTGGATTAGTTAAATAAAAGCTATGGACAATACCAGCAGAAAAGGAGAAGAGGCCCTGTTCAACATCATACGCTCCCCTCACCCGGAAGAGTTTCAAGAAGACGGCGGCTCGTAATATCTGAACCCTACCGATGAGGGTATGATATTTGATGAAGACGAACGAATAGATGAAGTCCGGAACTTCGATGACGAAGGAAAAGTTGTCCTTGAAATAACAAAGACCAGCGAGGTATATTTATATAAGCAGGCATCTGATGATCATTGATACGTCTCCAACGTATCTATAATTTTTGATCATTCCATGTTGTTTTATTATCAATCTTGGATGTTTTATAATCATTACATAGTCATTTTATATCATTTTTTGGTACTAACCTATTGACACAGTGCCAAGTGCCAGTTGTTGTTTTCTGCATGTTTTTTACATCGCAGGAAATCAATATCAGAAGGGGTCCAAATACCACACCAATTTACGATGATTTTTTATGGACAAGAAGGAACACAATGGGCCCTGGTTGCACCTGGGTGCGTATCGAGGAGGGGACAACCCACCTGGGAGCGCCAGGAGGCCCAGGCACGCCCAGGTGGGTTGTGCCCACCTCGGGTCCCCCCTGGACCGACTCTTTGCTCTATAAATACCCCAATATTCTAGAAACCCTAGGAGAGTCAACAAAATTTTCATCCAGCCGCCGCAGAGTCCAGAACACCGAGATCCAATCTAGACACCATCACGGAGGGGTTCACCACTTCCATTGGTGCCTATCCGATGATGTGTGAGTGGTTCTTTGTAGACCTTCGGGTCTGTAGTTAGTAGCTAGATGGCTTCCTCTCTCTCTCTCTCTCACTCTCTCTCTCTCTCTCTCTCTCTCTCTTTATTATCAATACAATGATCTCTTGGATATCCATATGATGTAAGTCCTTTTTGCGGTGTGTTTGTTGGGATCCGATGAACTTCGAGTTTATGATCAGTTATATCTTTTTATATCCATGAAAGTTATTTGAGTTCTTTGATATCTTATATGCGTGATCTCTTATAGCCTCGTATTTCTTCTCCGATATTTGGGTTTTGTTTGGCCAACTTGATCTATTTATCTTGCAATGGGAAGAGGTGCCCGGTAGTGGGTTCGATCTTACGGTGCTTGGTCCCAGTGATAGAAAGGCAACTGACACGTATGTATCGTTGCTACTAAGGATAAAAAGATAGGATTCATATCTGCTGCAATAGATAAACGGATCTTGTCTACATCATGTCATCGTTCTTATTGCATTACTCCGTTTTCCATGAACTTAATACACTAGATGCATGCTGGATAACGGTCGATGTGTGGAGTAATAGTAGTAGATGCAGGCAGGAGTCGGTCTACTAATCTTGGACTTGATGCCTATGTAATGATATTGCCTGGATATCATCATGATTATATGAAGTTCTATCAATTTCCCAACAGTAATTTGTTCACCCACCGTTTGCAATTTTTCTCGAGAGAAGCCACTAGTGAAACCTACGGCCCCCGGGTCTTCTTTCTCATATATTTGCCTTGCAATCTACTTTTTCCTCGCGTTTATTTTCAGATGTATTAAATTAAAAAAATACAAAAATGCCTTTCTGCAATTTATTTGTTCCGCGGTCTATTTATCCTATCTACAAATTTACCTCACATCCTTTGCCTATCTTGAGGCGTTGTACCCTGAAAGGGATTGACAACCCCTTTAACACGTTGGGTTGGGAGGAGTTGTTACTTGTGTGCAGAGGCTGTTTACGTTGTGTTGCTTGGTTTTCCTACTGGTTCGATAACCTTGGTTTCATATCTGAGGGAAATACCTACCACCGTTGTGCTGCATCATCCCTTCGTCTTTGGGAAAAAACGACGTAGCTTCAAGCGACATCAAAAGGAATTTCTGGCGCCTTTGCTAGGAGGATCTTCAACATAACCAGGTTCCTAATCACAAACCTCATCTCCTTGCAATTTACATTATTTGCCTCTCGTTTTCCTCTCACGTGCTTCACAAAAATTTGTCGTTTTATTCGCCCCTGTTTTTCACCGATCTCTTGTCCCTAGTCCCGATGGCTAGCGTCCCTACTCCTCCTTTGTCACAAGATTTTGAAGTTCTTTACTTCAAGCAAAGACAAGGAGAAAATTTGAAAGATGCCTGGTATAGGCTTATGGAATCGTATCGTGTTTCCAACCTAAAGGGGGATGCTAAGGTTTTGCTTCGTAATTTTTACATAGAATTAGCTTTGTATCATAGACAACTTCTTGATTTTGCCGCTAAAGGAAATTTTATTGAGCTTGATGCAAACGCTGCCTATGAAATTTTGGAAGGAATTTTGGAAATTCCTCCTCAAAAGAAGGGGTTTTCCTTTACCCCTGAGGGAGTTCAAATTTTGGACAAACTCGGTGATTTACATAAACATATGGTCGAAATACTGAAATACAATGAACCCCTCAATCACCTCAATGGTAGTATCAATTGCATGAATACCTTGATTACTCTTTGCAACAAGCGAATGGATATTTTGGACCTTAAGATGGTTTCTTTTCCGAAGAATTTAGGGAAGCGTAAAGAGCCTCCCGGGTTTGAGAAAACCCTTACAAAAGTTGCCAAAACTACGGAAGACAAAACTTAGATCCTTGTTTTATGCCTAGCTAAGGGCGTAAAACTATAGCGCTTGTTGGGAGGAAACCCAATGAATAAAATTTATTTTTGCTTTTTGCTATCTGTTCTTGAGTGTTAGCACAATTATGTTACTGTTATGATTGTGTTTTTTGTGTTTTAATTAGTGTTTGTGCCAAGTAAAGCCTTTAGGATCTTCCTGGGTGATAGTTGTTTGATCTTGCTGAAAAAGACAGAAACTTTATGCTCATGAAAAAATTATCATAAATCACAGAAAAGAGATTTTGCTCTGATTCTTTTTGCAGAATATTAATATACATATTATTCTGGTCGTCCTAATTTGGTAGAATTGTTGGTGTTAAAGAAGTATTCGAAAGTTCCAGATTACTACAGACTGTTCTGTTTTGACAGATTCTATTTTCTTTGTGTTGTGTGCTTATTTTGATGGCTCTATGGTTTTATTTGATGAGTTTTTGCCATAGAAAAGTTGGAATATAGTAGATATAATACAAAACAAAATAAGAATTGGTTTGACACATCACTTATAGTAGTGGTTTGCTTTCTTTTACTAACGGATCTCACAAGAGTTTTGTTGAGTTTTGTGTCATTGAAGTTCTCAAGTTTTGGGTTATCTTACGATGGATGAAAGAAGGAAAGAAGAGGCTAAGCTTGGGGATGCCCCGGCATCCCAAGCTATTATCCAAGAATGAGAAACCAACTAAGCTTGGGGATGCCCCCGAGTGGCATCCCCTCTTTCTTCTAACGACCATAGGTATTTTACTCGAGACTATATTTTTATTCGTCACATGATATGTGTTTTGTTTGGTGCGTCTTGTATGATATGTGTCTTTGATTGTTTTATTTTGTGTTTCAAGTCATCAATCCTTGCTGGACACACCTATTTGAGAGACCAAAATTATGCCATGACTTGTTAGAATTGCTCTCTATGCTTCACTTAAATTTTTATGAGCAATGGACTTGGTCTAGTGCTTCACTTATATCTTTTTTAGCACAGTGTGCTTAGTATTTTTGAAGAAATGCTCTTTTGATTCACTTAGATTTATTTGAGAGTAGGTAAAATTTTGAAGAAATTCTCTCTTGCTTCACTTAAATTATTTTGAAAGAAAGGAAATATGTCATGCTCATGATGTTCACTTATATTTGTTTGAGCTTATGAAAAGCAACGCATGAAAATTAGTCCCAAAGTGATAGATATCCAAGAAGGATAAAGAAAGAAAGAAAATATATGTCATGAAGATCATTGGACAAAATAAACTTGATTCCTAGTAATATTTTTGAGATGTGATAATGTGATATGTGAGTCATGTTGGTGAGTAATTGTGCGCTAGTAGGAATATTGGTGTTAAGGTTTGTGATTCCCTATGCATGCACGAAAGTCAATAATCACACAATGAAAATTATATCCTACTTGTGGTGCATTATTTGGGGTTAATTAGGCTTAATGCTTGCTTACGAGATTATTCGTTTCTTGGTTGGTCACTTCTCAATCTTTTTGCTAGCCTTCATTTTGCGCCAAGTATGACCTCTACTTGTGCATCCAAAATCCTTTAAACCAGTTTTGCCACATGAGTCCACTATATCTACCTATATGCGGTATTATTTTGCAGTTCTTAGCATATTTGCATGTGCCATCTCTAATTTTCAAAATGAACTTCTCTTTTTTGTGTTTGTTTCGCTCACGGAACGGTAACAGGTAGCTAGTATTTTCCATGCTAGATGTGTTATTCTCACGATGAGTGTTTATTCACTTGTCATTGCACGAGAGTAAGGCAAAGGTATTAGGGATGCCCATTCCCGAAATGCAAAAATGAATTTACTTTATGTTGTCAAATAATAAATTCCTTGGAAAGTGTTGGTATGGAGGGCACCCGTGGATACGGTTAGCCATGGAAAGTGAAAGTTGTGGTGGAAAAAGGAATAAAATTTATTTTCTGTTTGGGAACCGCCTATGATATATCTAGCATGGAAAGTGTTGGGATGCTCCAAGTCGTTTTTGTTGGTGGGATGGATACACCTCCCAAAATGTTTTTGACTCTATTTTTTTGCTTTGAGCTCTAGCACCTCTACAAATCACTACTTCCCTCTGCGAAGGACCTTTCTTTTACTTTATGCAATTTTTATTTTTGAAACTGAGTCTCCACCCTCTCTTATAAAAGCACCAACTAGGGGACAATATGATTGTACTTAAGTATTGTGTTTAGCTAATATTCGAGTGTGTTTCGTGAATAGATCAATGTTTGAGCATGATGGGCTAGGGATAACTTGTTTTAGCATTGATATTTTGAAAGACATGGTTGCTTGTTGATATGCTTGAGTATCTAAATTATTATGTAAAAACTAGACTATTGCTATGAATCACATAAAAGTCCAAATTTCCATCCTATGAAGAAAAGAATATGGTATGGCATGATAAACAACACTCCACATCAAAAAATCTGTTTTATCACTTACCTACTCGAGGACGAGTAGGAGTTAAGCTTGGGGATGCTGATATGTCTCCAACATATCTATAATTTTTTATCATTCCATGTTGTTTTATTATCAAACTTGGATGCTTTATAATCATTACATAGTCATTTATATCATTTTTTGGTACTAACCTATTGACATAGTGCCAAGTGTCAGTTGATGTTTTCTGCATGTTTTTACATCACAGGAAATCAATATCATAAGCGGTCCAAATACCACGCCAATTTATGATGATTTTTCATGGACTAGAAGGAACAAAATGGGCCCTGGTTGCACCTCGGGGGGTCCCGAGGAGGGGACAACCCACCTGGGCGCGTCAGGAGGCCCAGGCGCACCCAGGTGGGTTGTGCCCACCTCGGGTGCCCCCTGGACCGACTCTTTGCTCTATAAATACCCCAATATTCCAGAAACCCTAGGGGAATTGACGAAATTTTCATCGAGCCGTCGCAGAGTCCAAAACACCGAGATCCAATCTAGACACTATCATGGAGGGGTTCACCACTTCCATTGGAGCCTCTCCGATGATGCGTGAGTAGTTCTTTGTAGACCTTCGGGTCCGTAGTTAGTAGCTAGATAGTTTCCTCTCTCTCTCTTGATTATCAATACAATGATCTCTTGCAGATCCATATGATGTAAGTCCTTTTTGCGGTGTGTTTGTTGGGATCCGATGAACTTCGAGTTTATGATCAGTTATATCTTTTTATATCCATGAAAGTTATTTGAGTTCTTTGATCGCTTATATGTGTGATCTCTTATAGCATCGTATTTCTTCTCCGATATTTGGGTTTTGTTTGGCCAACTTGATCTATTTATGTTGCAATGGGAAGAGGTGCCCGGTAGTGGGTTTGATCTTATGGTTCTTGATCCCAGTGACAGAAAGGGAACTGACACATATGTATCGTTGCTACTAAGGATAAAAAGACAGGATCCATATCTGCCGCAATAGATAAAGGGATCTTGTCTACATCATGTCATCATTCTTATTGCATTACTCCATTTTTCCATGAACTTAATACACTAGATGCATGCTGGATAGCGGTCGATGTGTGGAGTAATAGTAGTAGATGCAGGCAGGAGTCGGTCTACTAATCTTGGACGTGATGCCTATGTAATGATCATTGCGTGGATATCATCGTGATTATTTGAAGTTCTATCAATTGCCCAACAGTAATTTGTTCACCCACCGTTTGCTATTTTTCTCGAGAGAAGCCACTAGTGAAACCTACGGCCCCGAGTCTTCTTTCTCATATACTTTCCTTGCGATCTACTTTTTCCTCGCGTTTATTTTCAGATCTATTAAACTAAAAAAATACAAAAATACCTTGCTGCAATTTATTTGTTCTGCGATCTATTTATCCTATCTACAAATTTACCTCACGTCCTTTGCCTATCTTGAGGCGTCGTACCCCGAAAGGGATTGACAACCGCTTTACCACGTCGGGTTGCGAGGAGTTGTTATTTATGTGTAGGGGTTGTTTACGTTGTGTTGCTTGGTTCTCCTACTGGTTCGATAACCTTGGTTTCATATCTGAGGGAAATACCTACCACGCTGTGCTGCATCATCCCTTCCTCTTTGGGGAAAAAACCGACGTAGCTTCAAGCAATAGGACAGTTCGAGACCCAGCCAAAAAAGTTGAAGGATGGCATAAAGTACAACATTGATGCCATCAAACCTAATGGTGAACCGCGCGAACCTATGAAGAACGCGAACAAGTTCATTCGTCAATGCGGAGTTATTGGTAAGGAACAAATCCCGATCTCTGTTAAAGAATGGAAAAAGGTAGCAAAGGAACATGTCATGTCACATTTTGTCGACCAAAGAGCAAAAGATCGGCTTTGGGAATCTCTCATGTCACATTTCACCCTACCAGATCATTTCACTGATGTAGATGTGGAGAAAGTCAAGAACGCTGCTCTTAGGAAGAGGGCGATAGCATTCAACAACCACAAGAAAACTATATGGGCCGCGTACGTCAATGCAGGAAAGCAGACTCCAGAATTAAAGGGAACATTGGAGAAGGCAAGAGATCACTGGGACGCTCTCGTGAAATTCAACGAATCGGAAGTAGCTCAGGAACGGTCGAGAATAAACAAGATCAATGCCACGAAAAAGCAGTGGCGCCATAAGCTGGGGACAGGTGGCTACGAGGTGGCCTGGCCTAACTGGGATCTCGCTGAGCAACAGATGGTGGATGCAGGGGGCACTCGAGTTACATTGAGCTGGCCGGGAGCTCCTGTTCGGCGCTACAAGCGCTAGCTAGCGATACTGGCGCTCGCACGCCTCGCATAACGGGTCGGCCCAAGAAATGGAGCGAAGAGCGCCTATCGCAAAAAATGTGTTAGACCTTGGATTCGATCCCGCACTGCATCTAGCCGAACGTTTGAACAAATCCACTACGCCGCACTTCCTTAAATTTTAATTTTTAGGACAAACAACCCTTATTATATACACAACCTATTACGTGTTTATTTTATAATAAATGAATGCACTACATAAAAAACATGAATTTGAAGAAAGTTCATAAAATTGAAAAAGGTGCGTATAAACTTAAGAAAATCATGAACATGAGAGAAATTCACGAATTTGAAAAATTCAAAAAAATTAGGATAAAGTTCATGAAATTTCGAAAAAAAGTTCACAAATTTGAAAAAAGTTTATCGATTATGAGAAATAGTTCATAATTTTTGAAGAAAAGTTCACCGATTTTGGGAAACCATTATGAAAAAGTTTTAAAAGTTCATCGTTTTCAAAAAGAAGTTCATCGATCTTGAAAAAAAGTTCATCGTTTTCAAAAAAAGTTTATCGGTTTTGAAAAAAGTTCATCGTTTCCGAAAAACGTTCATCGGTTTTGAAAAATAGTTCAGCGAGTTTGGAAAAAGTTGACAAAATTGAAGGCAAAATTCATCACTCTTGAAAAAAGTTCGTCACATTTTAAAAAAAGTTCATGAGATTTGGAAAATGTTCAACAAATTTGAAAAAAAAGGTTATTAAATTAGAAAAAGTTCATTGAATTAGAAAAAAATTCATAGAATTTGAAAAGGTTCATCAATTTAAAAAAATTGTGGATACATTCGAAAGAAAATCATCAAATGCGGAAGAAGGAAAAATACAAGAAAGAAAAAAAGCGAAAATAGAAAACAGAAAAAATGAAAAGAAAAACAAAGAAAAGAAAAGATGATAAGGAAACAAAGTGATGGAACTTAGTGTATAAAGTTGTTGTGGCGGGGTGGTTACCACAATGTGATGTGAGCCCAGAGATCTTTGGTTCGAGTCCCAACTATGCGATTTTTTGCGCCTCGAAGGATAGAGATGCGGGTTGGAGGCGAGCGCAAAATGAGCCGAGCCCAGTTAAATCGGCTGCACGCGTTGGTTTGCGGAAACAGCCTATAACCGGCGCCTACAGCGCCAAATAGGAAATGTCGAGCTGGCCCCCCAGGTCCAGGACTTGGTTCTATGCACATGGGGGGGACGTTGGACCGAAAGACAAACGAGGTTTTCGAGCGGGCAAGTCTTAAAGGAGCCAACCTCGGTTTACTTGTTGCAATAGAAGAGGCTCGAACGGGGGTGTTCACACCCAACAGAGAGAACGACGAGCTTACGCGCGCCTTAAAGAATCCTGAACACCCAGGAAGAACACGAGGAAAAGGCGTTGTTCCATGGTTTGAGGGGTTTGCGGACTGGAACACCGACTATAGAAGTCGTGCAAGAAAGAAGCGGCAGGAGGAGAAGTAGAGGAAGCTGGAGGAGGAGCAGATGAAGCAGGAAGTAGACCGCCTTCCAGGCCTAGAATCAGGGCACGTGGAATTGGCACTCGCTTTCCAACAGCAGCAGATCGACTCACTTGTCTAGGAAAGGGGGTCTCAGCAGCGGCAGCGGCTAGCGGATCCAACACTGGATAGCACGGTCCCATCCATGCCGAGAAGCAGCATGGGTTCCGCCCCGGTTGATGATGCACTGTTGGATAGATACCATGTGGATGATATCATAGATGTGACAAATTGTGAGCTGCACTTTAAAATGAACAACATATCCATGAAGGTGGCGGACGGTGTTACTTATACAAATCCCCCTGAAGCAACCTTCCATTGCAATCTGATTCTAGCTGTCTATGCTCATGTCGGGGTTGATGACGTGGTGGCACAATATTCGGAGCTAGAGATTGACATTCCTGGAGGTGACGACGAGCGCACATTGGGAGAAGCCATACATCATATCATTCTATGGAGAAAGGATTGCATCGTCTTTCCAAGGCCACTAACACCGCTTCAGCCGACTCCTCCTCCAAGTCCGCCATCGCGTCAGCAGACTCCCAATCCTCTAAGTCAGCCACCGCCTCAACAGACTCCTGCTCTACCAAGTCTGCCAACGCGTCAGCCCACTCATCCTCCAAGTCTGGCACCGCGTCAACCCACTCCTCCTCCAAGTCCGGCACCGCATCAGCCCAGTCCTCCTCCTCCAAGTCCGGCACCACATCAGCCATCTCTGCCACATAAGCAACAGCAGAAGAGAGGCACTGATGAGGATACAGACCTGGGGTAGGGTCATAGGACTGACCTATACTATCAGGACCAGATTTTCGGGATATTAATTTCCAGAAAATGGCCCTTGTGCTCACCAGCCCCAGGATTACTGTTAGCTGATGAGGCACCAACTTGACACAGAAATTCCAAGAAAAATACAAAATATGTAGTACAAGACCATTCTGGCCTATGAGTACAACAAATGGTTTCTGGTGGTTAATGGCGGAAGCGGTTTGTGGATCATCAGCGTTATGGGACTCCATTTCCCACAGGAACAGCTGACCAGGTTAACTCCTATCTTCGCGAGGCTGCTATCACCGTTGCTTAGATTCCGAGGCTGTCATCGCAACGCTCCTCTCCATGCAAGAAATCTGGCCAAGACAATAGCCAGGGACAAGCCAGTGAGTACTTTGAATGTACTCACAAACATTATGAACACGGGTATAATATAACAAACGATAATCATGCTCTAAAAAAACATTCTATGATCACAACGTCAGTCATAAAAATGTAAAATCCCTGATGCACGCAAGCAGGTTATTTATATGCAACAAGAATATGTAATAACAGAGTAGTAATAAAATACACCGATCAGATGTCTGAAGCAACGTCTCGAAAGGATAGTAAATAACGAGCATGCCTCAATCGGGCGTCTGAGCGACACCACATAAAGGGCTAGTAAAGTAAATAAATAACAGCATGCCACAGTCGGGGGTCTGAGCGACACCACATAAAGGGCTTATAAAGTAAATAATCAACAAGCAGGCCACAGTCGGGCATCTCAGCGACACCACATAAAGGGCTTATAAATAATAGTAGTAACAAGCATGCCACAGTCGGGCGTCTTAGCGACACCACAAAAAGGGCTTATAAGAAAACAATCACAGTGAATATCCAGGAGGTAGAACCGTCCCAGGGATACTCAATAATTCAGATAATATAAAGTGTTAGTCCATAATAATAACCATCATAATCAACACAAGTCACACGTCATGATCCATGTTTTGGTTTAGCAGTTACTCCTCCGAAGACCGACACTAAGACCGACACTTGACCCAACCCAGACTGTAGTACTTACCCATGGACATGGCTATTCGAATACATTTCATCTCTGCAGAGGGTGTACTCTTTACCCACGAGTAACGGATTCCTCTAGTCCATCGGGACTAATTCCGTCTACGGTCTTTTAATTGAAAACACACCTGACTTGCACACACCAGCTTAACTTACCGGTGTTTGGAATCACCCACGACACCTGTCAAGCAAAACTCTAAGTGGGGAGGCTACAACCTCGCGTAGCATGGGATCAAATTTATATCGCGCGCTCTAAGGGGTGCCCTCCTATCGGTCCCAACCGGAAACACCCATGCCCCCGGACCAGGTGGCCTGCCTACCGGATGCATCCGGTATCTTCCACCGTGGCCTCTCTGTACGGTGTGTGCCAAGATAGGGGTTGAAAACTTACTGAACCATACCCTACCTATGGCAGGGACAAGTGGTAGTACGAAACAAGTATGGGGGTTACTGGAACAAGACTCGATCTACGGTCGACTCAGGAGGTTTAAGTATTCCCTGCATGATTAGCATAACAACTTACACTTCAACCAACAGACAGAATCTCCACTCGGCATACCTCATCATGCCATACCGGACACAACCATCACGACGGAGGACTAGAGACTAGCTCGTGTCTACCCAAGACAGAGGCTTTCCCGGGTTCCTTCCGGTATGCATGAAAGGCATATGAGGATGATCACTATCCCAAACATATCAAACTTCACTATCATGAAATCATCAATATGCACTCACGAGTTTGAACATATCATCACATAAAATAACGGGTTCTCCGTGTCGAGGTGGTATTGTAACTGTGTCAGACAACACACACAAAATTATGCCAGGGTTCAGAATGCTTGCCTTCAAGTTGTGGAGGGGTAAGGTGCACTCCAAAACTTTTGAAAGTTATAATCTCCCCTCAAAATTCCTATTTTCAAAAACATTTGAATAACACATACTTTAATAACAATACAAAAAAGTTGTTTCGAAAATTTTCAAAAAAAATATGAAAATAAACTAGACAATATTTGGGAAACAACAGAAAAAGAATCAAGTCATTTGGAGTTTTATTTAAAAAGATATAGTCAGTCAAATTTTAGTCGATATTCTGTTTTTAATAAAAACCAGAAAAAGAAAACATTTCGATGAGAATACGCTTTCGAAGCAGAGGAGACATACTGGGGGATTTTACGCTTCCACTTATCCAGCGTGGACCGGCCCGTGGTCACTGACAGTGGGTCCAGGGGGCCCACTGGTCAGGTTTGACCGGTCTCCCCCGCCTTCCCTCTCCTTTGGCCGAACGGGGGCGGAGCTCCGGCGATCTTCGCCGGTGAACAACGGCTCCTCGATGGCAACGGAGGGAAGGGATGGATCCGCCAGCTCAGGGCGGACCTCTCCATGGTTGCTGGGTCGGCGGGGGTGGAGGGAGTCGCCGGCGGCGAGCTCCACGGCGGAGGAGGCTTCGGGTGGGTTTGGGGTTGTGCTCTACGGTGGTTCCCGATCACGACTGAGAGGCTGGGCAGCTCCGCACGGGCCAGGGGAGTCGGATGGTGGCGTTGGACGGGCAGGGGAGGCCCTGGTTGCGACGAACGGTGTTGGGGCATGGCGGCGGCCGAACCGGCCGGAGTCGGGGAAGACGGCTCTCCCCCGACGATTGCTGGCTGTGGGGGTGCTATGGGGGTGGCCTGAGGCTGCCTGAGTGGTTGGACGAGCCCGGGGGCCTCCTTTTATAGCGCAACGAGGTCGGTTCCGCGGCGGTGGATAAGGATGCCGGCGACCGCCGTTTTGTAGCTTGTAGGGCATCATGGCGGCGACGAGCGCTTGCGGACAAGCTGTGGATGAGCTCGGACTGCTCCACATGCGAGTTGGCGCGTTGGTGTGGCTCGGGCGGCACCGACCAGTGCAGAGGTTGTCGGGGGCGGCGGTGGCGGCTGGTGGCGGCGCTGTAGGGCGCCAGGAGGGGGCCAGGCGGCCCTGCGGCAAGGGAGGAGCCGGGTGCAGCGACTGGGAGAGGGGAGGGACCAGAATGGGCGCGGGGGAGGCGGTAGCAGGACGCGACGACTCGTGCGCACTCACGTGCAAAACGCACGCTCTGGCCGCGCCCAGAGCATGCACGCCAACTGCTCGGCAGAATGCCAGCGTGTTCTAGAGGGTTTGGATGAGGCTGGGGACTAACAGGCCTAGGTTAGGATTTTAAAGAAGATTAGTGGACATGGTAGTTGGGCAAAACAAGTAGGTCCAGTGTGCAAACTAAAACTCATGTCAAAACTGATCATGCCCATAAGGTGTTTGACAAAATGCCAAGGGCACTAAGGCTTTTCTTGGGGTGGTCAAACTCTCCATACTAGTGTCTCTTTAGATGCAAAAGAGGGTGGTAAGGTCATTTGGGCAAAACCATAAACTAGCTAGTGCAAGTTTTGCAAAACCTCAGTTCTGGACAGAAGGTAAATGGCATCATTGCTTGCACTAAAGATCCTCCAATGGGTCCACTCTCCTGGACTTAAGGGTTTGGTAGGGTGGTCTACAAGCAGCAGGAAGAATCAAGGGAAAAGGGCAAGCAAAAATATGGTTGCCGTACAAATCACCAAGTTGAACCAGAATGAAGATGAGGATGTTTTACTCAATTTTTTCAAAGGGCATAACTGGGTTTTTGCATAAGGATGAATAATATACTCCTACTGACCTCCCCTAATTTTGGTGGAAGTTTTAAAGAAGTATTTAAATAGGTTGTAGTGCAAAAGTGAGATCTGACCATATTTGAAAACTAGGGGTAAAGCTAAAAATCTCCAATTGATCATATTTTTGCATAAAAGGGATTTAGGGACATCATAGGTCATCCCCAAATTTTGGTTGGATTTTTTAAAAGAATTTATCAAACGGTTGTAGTGCAAATGGAACCCTAAAACTTAAGAAAAACCATTTTAGAGAAATAAAGCTCAGGGAAAAATAATTATATAAATAATCCCACTGATAAAAGAATTGTTTTATTTGAGAGGGTAAATAAGCCCATTAATAATTAAAAAGTTTTTACTTGGGGTAAAAACTCCATAATAATAAAGAAAAGAATGGTTCTGAAATCAAAAGGAAATCCAGAAAATAAAAGTTTAAGTTTCCTGGCAAAATTTTAATTAATAAAACAAGTTTAAAATTTTGGGGTGTCACATATACGTCCTACCCAAGGTCACTACCCTAGAAGATAAGAAGTCCAAGAGACAGCAAGAGACCCGCAGTCGAAGATGTCGAGTGCAATCCACTCGACAATCATGTCACTCAGGAGTCCTCCTCTCTACCGTCACTCGACCATCCAGCGAATCACTTGACCTACCGAAGACCAGGAGTCACTCAGCTTGGCAACGGACAGGCGTTCACTCCGTAATCTTTAAGGTCATTAACAGCACTTAAGGCTGGCGTTGCCAGTAACGCCCCAACTTTATGTACATTAAGTCCCTTGTAATGGAGGGCAATGGAGGTCCTTGCGTACTCTATATAAGGCACCCCCCTCCTCTGGCACAAGGGTTCGCACCCCCTGTAATATCACACACATAATCCAATCGACCGCCTTCGGGCACCTAGACGTAGGGTTGTTACTTACACTAAGAAGGGCCTGAACTCGTAAACCTCGTGTGTACACCTTCACCATAGCTGAGATCTTGCATCTCCATACCTACCCCCCTTTCTATTGTCAGTCTTAGGACCGCGACAGTTGGTGCCCACCGTGGGGCAGGTGTCTTAGCGACTTGTTGGTGAAGTTGCAAGTTTTACCGATCATCATCATCATGGTTTCAGGCGGCGGATTGGCTGAGGGCCACGAGATCCATCTCGGTGCGCTCGTTTTCGTCGCCGATGACTCCGCGTGGCTTCAAGAAGTTCCCCTGGACATTGAGGCGCTCCCCATCCAAGGGGCGACACACTTCCGCGCGTGCATTCGCGGCGTCCTTCTCCGGCAGCCGTCGACTCAGTATCAGTCGGCTCCGATGGTGTTTTCCCTCCCTGTTGTTCGCCGCCGCAAGAGATCTGGTCGATCGCGGCTTCAGCGGTGGGTGAAGCACGTGGTGGCTCGGCGTTCGGCCACCCATCAAGTCGCGGCAATCGAGCCGGAGGAAACTCTCCATGGTCTGTTTGATCTGTCGACTAGCTCTGCGGAGACCGCATCCAAGTGCGATAGTAGCAACCCTGCGGCTGAAGTCTTGATGGTCGATGGGCCTCACAGTCCACCTGGTCCGCCGTGAGGACGGCGAAGACAGGGGCGGCGATCCGTCGCGCGTCCACGAGGAGTACCGACCCGAACCACTCTCTTCACAGCAGAGGGAAGAACTTCATCGCCGCAACATGGATGCACTCCACACACCCATCGTTGGAGAAACCCCCAAGGCTTGGGCCTTGGAAGAGGTGCGCCTAGATAATTTGGCTGAGCACACTCGACTGGATAACCTTCAGCATTCTCTCGAGAAGCGTGCTCAGGAGCGGGTCCCTGAGTCCAATCAACGACAGCTTTTCCCGCCTCCACCTAGGGTATACTGTACTCCGATTCAGAACCTCACAGCTGCAGCCCGAATAGCAGAGTCGATCCAACCTTCCCAGTCGGAGGCTGGCAGAGGGCTCATGCAGATCCAGGCTTTTCTCCGGGCAGCAGGAGAGCAGAACACAGCAGTGTCTCAGTCGGGGAATAGGATTCACAGCAGATCCGTAGTAGCGGATATAGTTCAGTCAGCCCACAGCCCAAGGTCACCCCTGCGGCGTGAGGGCCATGGACAGTAAGATCATCCACTCGACCGTGACAATCATCGTTGAGGACCCATGCCTCCTATGAGCAGTGCGTCATATGTGCCTCGGCGGAACGATGACAGACGCCGTCACAGTGGCGAGCGCAGAGCCTCAGTCGACCCAAGAGAGCCAGGCTTCAATGCAAGATCCATCCTCGTTCAAGGCCTGGTTGACCGGAATAGATGACATAGAGAAAACCCTGGTAGAGAGCGTCCAAGTGGCGGCAGAGTGCATGTTTCCGGTCCAGAATGTTTCAGCAGAGCCATCAAGGCGACAATGATTCCTCCCAACTTCAGGTTGGCGACCGGAGTCAGTAAGTTCACTGGAGAGTCCAAGCTAGAAACCTAGCATGAGGATTACCGAGTGGCTGTGCAGATTGGCGGTGGAAAGATGAAGTATCAGTGAAACATATCCCGCTGATGTTCGAAGGGCCGGCCCGATCATGGTTGACTCAGTTAGCTCCGGGCAGTATATACAGTTGGGAAGAGCTGGCTCGAATGTTCGTCAGAACTTTCGAAGGTACTTGCAAACGACCAGCAGGATTGACCGAGTTGCAGCATTGTGTGCAGAAGCCGAGTGAGACTTTGAGATATTTCATTCAAAGGTGGACCACTTTGCATCACACCATTGAAAATGTATCTGAGCATCAAACATTGTGCGCCTTCAAGGAAGGCGTCAAATACCGAGAGTTGGTCCTGAAGTTCAGTCGGACTGGTGATATGACTCTGACTCGGATGATGGAAATAGCCACCCGGTACGCTAACGGGGAAGAAGAGGATCGGCTCCGTAGCGGAAAGAGTAAGCCAGTCGGCCAAGAGACCGGTGGAGGTAATTCTAATCGGAAACAGAAGCGTAAGGCCGAGCCGGCGGCACCCGGCGAGATTGCTGCAGTGGCTCAAGGAAAGTTTAAGGGAAAACCTAAAGGGCCCTGGCCCCCTAAGAATGTAAAGGATCAAGCAGGTAATGATGTGTTGGATTTGCCATGTCACATCCACACGAAGAAGGATGAAGAGGGTAATCTGATCTACCCTAAGCATACCACTCGACAATGTCGACTCCTGATCTAGCAGTTCCAAGAAAAACATCCCAGTGAGAAGGAAAAAGAGTCTGACAGAGATGGGGAGGAAGAGGAAGACGACGGTTATCCCAAAGTCAATTCCACCCTCATGATTTTTGCTGATGTTGAGAGCAAGAGTCAGTTGAAAGTTATCAATAGAGAAGTGAATATGGTCGCTCCGGCAACGACGACCACATACCTGAAATGGTCTCAGACAGCCATCCTGCTCGTGTAGCCACCCCCGGGAGGCAAGCATTAGTGGCCGACCCCGTGGTTGGAGGCACTAGACTGACTCAAGTGCTGATGGATGGTGGCAGCGGTCTGAACATCCTTTATGCTGAAACCTTGAAGGGGATGGGCATTCTGATGTCCAAACTTAGTGAGAGCAATATGAGTTTCCATGGTGTTATCCCTGGAAAGCAAGCCAAATCGCTCGGCCAGATCGCCCTCGACGTGGTTTTCGGTGATTCCAAGCATTACCGTAAGGAAAAGTTGACGTTTGAAGTCGTGGATTTCCAGAGTGCTTATCACGCCATTCTGGGTAGGCCCACCTACGCACGTTTTATGGCTTGACCATATTACGTATATCTCAAGTTGAAGATGCCTGGCCCCAAAGGTGTGATCACAGTTACTGGCAATCGGCAGAAAGCAGAGGAATGCTTCCAGAAAGGTTCCAAAATTGCCAATCGCAGATGGCGGCAGTTGAATTCCAAGAGTATCAGAAGAATGCAGATCCGAGTGATTTGCTCCGAGCCAAGAAGCCTGCTACGGATTCTGCATTTCAGTCTACTGGTGAAACGAAGCCGATTCATATTCACCCGACCGATCCCAATGCTACGTCGACTCATATATCAACAATACTCGACAGCAAATAGGAAGAAGCGATCATCCATTTCCTTTGTGAGAACTAGGACATCTTTGCATGGAAACCCTCTGACATGCCAGGTGTACCCAGGGGACTGGCTGAGCACCGTTTGTGTGTCGACCCCAAGGTACAACCCGTCAAAGAGCATCTTCGGCGGTCCGCCGTGCAGAAGCGGAAAGCAATTGGCGAGGAAGTGGCTCGGCTGCTAGAAGCAGAGTTCATCCATGAGATCTACCACTCCGAGTGGCTTGCCAATGTAGTCATGGTCCCTAAGAAGGATGATTCACTTCGTATGTGCATTGATTTCAAGCATATCAATCGGGCCTGCCCAAAAGATCACTTCCCTCTCCCTCGCATCGATTAGATTGTTGACTCGACTGCGGGGTGTGAGCGCTTGTATTTTTTAGATGCATATTCCGGGTATCATCAGATCCAAATGTATGGTCCCGATGAAATAAAAACAGCTTTCATCATCGCATTCGGGTGCTTTTGCTATGTCACCATGCCATTTGGTCTTAAAAATGCCGGAGCCACATTCATGAGAATGATTCAGAAGTGCCTACTCACTCAAATCAGTCGGAATGTGGAAGCATACATGGATGACATTGTGGTCAAGTCTCGCAAAGGTTCCGACCTATTGACTAACCTCGCAGAAACCTTTGCCAACTTAAGAAGGTACAATATCAAGCTTAATCCGTCAAAGTGCACATTCGGAGTTCCAGGAGGAAAGTTACTCGGTTTTCTCGTTTCCGAACGAGGGATCGACGCCAATCCAGAAAAAGTTGATACCATCCTCGGAATGAAACGCCCTGTGCGAGTGCATGACGTTCAGAAGCTGACTGGTTGTTTGGCTGCCTTGAGTCGAGTCATTTCTCATCTCGGTGAAAAGGCCTTGCCTCTTTACCGACTGATGAAGAAGTCTGATAAGTTCGAGGGGACGAGGAAGTTGATGCAACATTTGCAGAACTCAAAACACTGTTGTCCACCCAGCCGGTGCTCGCGGCACCAATTAGCAAAGAGCCTTTACTGATTTACATTGCAGTCACTTGACAAGTTTTCATTACAGTACTCACGGTCGAGCGAGTAGAGGAAGGAAAAGCTTACAAGGTTCAGCGCCCAGTTTATTATCTCTTTGAAGTTTTGACTCCATCCAAGCACCGATATCCACATTATCAGAAGCTGGTCTATGGAATATACATGACCATGAAGAAGGTTGCCCATTATTTCTCTGATCACTCCATTATAGTCGTCAGCGACGCACCACTTTCTGAAATTCCGAATAACAGAGATGCAACTAGTCGAGTGGCAAAATGGGTGATTGAACTCCTTCCATTGGATATCAAGTTTGAGGCAAAGAAAGCTATTAAATGCCAAGCAATCGCAGATTTCCTCGCCGAGTGGATTGAACAGCAATTGCCGACTCAAGTTCACTCGGAGCATTGGACTATGTTCTTTGATGGCTCCAAGATGCTGAATGGTTCACGTGCTGGGGTAGTATTGGTATCCCCCCGTGGAGATAGGATTAGCTATGTTCTCCAGATCCATTTTGATTCCTCCAATAATGAAGCCGAATATGAAGCACTTTTATATGGGTTGCGTATGGCCAATTCAATCGGCGTCCGTCGCCTTATAGTGTACGGCGACTCAGATTTGGTGGTTAATAAAGTGATGAAGGAATGGGATGTCAGGAGCCCGGCCATGACTAGTTATTACAATGCAGTAAGAAAGCTAGAAAAGAAGTTTGAAGGATTGGAGCTTCACCATATACCCCGACTGAAAAATCAAGCTACAGATGGGTTGGCAAAGATAGGTTCAAAGAGAGAGGCCATTCCCCGCATTTTTTGGAACATATTCATTCACCTTCAGTTCAAGAGGATGCTTTCACTTAAGAGTCACCACAGCCCAAGTGCGCCACAGATCCGACTGAAGTCAAAGTCCCAGCCGTGGTCGACTTGGTCATGGAGGTTTTGGTCATCACCCCCGACTAGACAGTACCGTACATTGCATAATCCTTAGGAAAGAACTTCTAGAGGATGAAGAAGAGGCTCGACAGATCGTCCGGCGGTCTAAAGCCTTTACCGTGATAAGAGGTCAGTTGTTCAGAGAATGTGTAACTGGGGTCTGCCAGAAGTGCATCACACCAGAAGAAGGTCGAATGATCCTCAATGATATCCACTCGGGGAACTGTGGTCACCATGCATCCTCTCGGACCATCGTGGCCAAATCATACCGAGCCGGATTTCACTGGCCTCGCACTAACGAGATGGCAAAAGAGATAGTGGACAAATGTGAAGGTTGTTAGTTTTACTCCAACATGTCCCACAAACCTGCGTCAGCCCTGAAGACTATTCCACTCATCTGGCCTTTCGCTGTCTGGGGATTGGACATGGTTGGACCTCTGAGGACCGGCAGGAGCGGGTTTACTCATGTGCTGGTAGCAGTCGACAAATTTACCAAATGGATCGAAGCCAAGCCCGTCAAGAACCTTGAAGCAACTACAGCTGTGAGTTTCATCAGAGAATTGATATTCAGATATGGTGTTCCACACAACATCATCATGGATAATGGGTCGAACTTCGATTCTGATGAGTTCAGGGCTTTTTGTGCTTCCCAAGGCACGAGGGTCGATTACGCTTCAGTCGCCCATCCTCAGTCGAATGGACAAGTTGAAGGAGCAAATGGGTTGATTCTCAAAGGATTGAAACCCCGATTGATGCGTGACCTCAAGCATGCAGCCGGTGCTTGGGTCGACGAACTTCCATTAGTACTTTGGGCATTAAGAACAACTCCCAATCAGTCGACTGGAAGAACCCCATTCTTCTTAGTCTATGGGGGCGAAGCTGTCCTCCCAAGTGATCTGCTCCACAATGCACCGCGAGTCGAGCTCTTTTCGGAAGCAGAAGCAGAACAGGCTCGGCAAGATGCAGTCGACCTCCTGGAAGAAGAAAGGGAGATGGCCCTGATCCGGTCGACCATTTACCAACAAGACATGCGTCGATTCCATGCTACAAACGTAAGGGGTCGAGCATTTCAAGGAGACTTGGTTCTTCGAGTGGACCAGCAGAGACCCCATAAGATCGCTCCCGCTTCGGAGGGCACCTTCATCATCACCAAAGTGCTCCACAACGGAGCATATCGTCTCTTCAATGTCAAGCACAATAAAGATAAGCCACGCGCCTGGAACACGGATCTGCTCCGCCCCTTTTACTCTTAAACATTCAGACTGTTGAAATGTAATAAGAAATACCTTTTAGTTTAATTATTAAAGACATGATTTTACAGTCTTCCGAATGATTGGTGTTTATTTTTTACATGTTACCTTAGCTGCGAATCTGTTTCGCCTAAGTTGAAGAGAAAATCCTACCGAGTGGTGAGTCTGCCTCTCACTCGGGGGCTTAGCTGCAGTCCAGTACTCGCCTAAGTAATAAAGAATCCTGCCGAGTGGTGAGTCTGCCTCTCACTCGGGGGCTTAGCTGCAGTCCAATACTCGCCTAAGTGATAAAAAATCCTACCGAGTGGTGAGTCTGCCTCTCACTCGGGGGCTTAGTTGCAGTCCAGTACTCGTCTACGTAATAAAAAATCCTACCGAGTGGTTAGTCT
>NC_041383.1:165152449-165167130 GCF_002162155.2 Triticum dicoccoides
TGTGCGCACTATCAAAGGCCCATCCAACGGCTGGTGCCTTGCTGATGACAGGATCGTCAAGACTATTTTTGAGTGCCTTGCTGATGAGCTGATCAATGTTGCTCAAGGCTCATCCAACTGGTCGACTGCTGACTCTTCTTCAGAAGCTGCATTGATCAAACAGAAACTGATTCGAGAGAAGAACGAGTTTCACTCGAAGATAAGTGCAACATATTCAAAGATAAATCCAAAGGTTCCTAACCGCTGATTAAAAGTACTCGGGCGTCAAGCCCAAAGGAGTTTTAACGATTACAAAATCACTGGACATTCCGAGGCAAATAAAGGTGGGGCATAATGTTTTTCAATCACTCGGCGGGAGAAGGACTGGCTGGATCGCAGAAGCTGTCAAGATCGATGCTGTCGGCAATGCGAGTGGCTGCCTCGAGGAAGGTGTCCATGAAGGACTGGAAGGAGTGCTTCTTAGTATTCGCTACCTTGAGGGCTGCCAGCTTTTCTTCTTTAGCCTCCTTGCAGTGCACTCGAACCAATGACAAGGCAACGCCAGCACCACAGCGAGCAGCGGACTTCTTCAACTCTTGCACTCGGCCAGGGATTTGATTGAGTCGAGCCATCAGCGACTCGAGTCTTGAGAAAGTCCGCCTGAGGCCAGAGTTCGGCGTCCACTCGGGTCATCGCCGCCTTCAGTCGAGCCAGATAAGCAACCGCACCATCCAAGCGTGATTCCAACCGCAGCAAGTCCATCACAACGTCATCTTTCACGGGATAATTGATGGGGTTGAGACCTGTCTCGACCCGCCTAGTTTCATCTTCAAAGTCCTGACAAAGTTCTGTTCCGTCATGAAAAACAATGAGTCGACAATATTATAACAAACCTCAGTCGACGATAATTAGCCAATCGAATGACCATACCTTCAAGCTTCAGGACAAGCTTCACGGCATGTTGTTCTAGGTAGGACTCTAGCTTGCCCGTCTTGGCTCTGAGGCCACCGACTTCAGTGGTCAGGTTCTCCTTGTCCTTCCTCAGTTGCTCTACTTCCCGATTAGCTTCCGAGATGGTGGTCTTCAACTTCACGTTCTCCTCCTCCAATTTGCCAACTGAAGCCAGCTTCTGGTTCGCAAGCGTCATCTTCTCACGTGCTTCCTTCTCAGCAGCAGCAAGGTCTAGGTCCTTCTTCTCCAAATCCTCCTTCATTCTCTCTCAAGAAAAAACACTCTTCAGACGAGCCTGAAGTTGGTGGTTTTCACTATGCACATCTGCTTGTGTGAAGTCACTCAGTTCAAAGAGACTGGAAGAAAAGAAGTGGAAAGTGCAAACTACTAAGCAGACAAGGCAGTCGAATGGTTACCTCCCATGATGGTCGTCTCCTGTTGAGCAGTCTTGAGATTCTTCTTTGCGAGTTCAAGGTCAAGTTCAACGCTAATATGATTTTTCTTTAACTCGGAAAGTCGAGCTCCAAGATCACAAGACCTCTGTAGTCAGCAAGAGTGATATGTGAGTCGACAGGAATAAGAGACAGTGACAGTGAAAAGTTACTATAAGACTACTGCCGAATCAAATATTCAACAGTAGTCTCGGGGACTACACCCAGTGGGTGCACTTAGCGTGCCCCCACTGGTTCAGATCAATACTCAGCAGGGTCTGCCCAATGTGAGTTCAAAAAAAAGAGGTACATTCTAAGACCTCAGTCGACTGCCAGCAGTCGACCGTGGTCTCGGGGACTACACCCAGTGGGTGCACCCGGCGTGCCCCCACTGATCCAGAAAGTTTACTGAGACTCAACTTGAGTCGAGTGGAGTGGAAGATTTCCTAAACTCTAAACAAAGAAACACCCCAGTGGGTGATCGGATATAAAACAACATTCAAAAGTTCAGTCGGGGTTTTGCTGACCTGAACATTGGTCTGAAGGGCAGTACTGGCGTTGTAAGCCACCTGGCTAGCCTCGTGCATCACCTTCACCTGCTCCATGACAAGGTTCACCTGGCGAAGAGCTTCCCTAGCGGCACTCGGTGAGTCGTCCGGGATCTGATACGCAGCAAAGAGTGATGGCTGCAGGGCAGTCGAAGCAGTTGTTGGGTCAGATGTGTGGAGTTGTGCTGGAGCGGCTGGAGTCTGTGCGTTCGAGCCCGACGGACAATCAGTCGTCAGCGGGCTAGCGAATGTGACGTTGGTCCGAACCGGCTCTCCGGAACGTTCGACCACCGCCTCAAGCGCCGACGTCGACTGAGGGACTTGAACTTCAAGCCTCCTCCTACCTGAGCCCCCACCCCTCTTCTTCCTCTCTTGTAGAGGCACTTCTTCTTCGTCATCAGGGAGCATGATGACCTCTTGCAGAACTACGGAAAGAAAGAAATATCAAAAACTCAGCCAATTGGCGATCCACTCAACTTAATGAAGCCTGGTCGAATGGACTTACCAACTCGTGAGGTGGCCTCCTCATCTCTTGGTGCCTTGTCGATGTCCATGTCAGTGGCAGCAGAGGTGGGACTAGAAAGATACATGATCCGGCTGGTCAGAACAAAAACTTCAGTCGACCTACATAAACACAAGCAAGACACTTACCCTGAAGCAACAGGGACGTCCATCTTGATCCGCGGCAAAGTCTTCCGAGCCTTGGGAGGAACAACTTTGGGCTGCTTGGCCACCTTCTCTGTCGGCTCAGGAGTCGGCGTTCGAGTGCGCTTCTGAGCGTGGGTACTCGGAGCCACGTTCTTCCCGCGGCCGCCAGACGGGTCATGCTGCTGTTTGGACCGGCGTTCGGAGCACGGCGGCGAGTCGACTTCTTCCTCATCATCCGACTCCTCGCTCTCCTCCTCCTCCTCTTCATCTTAAGACTCCCAGTCGCCACTCTCCTCCGCACTGGCCTCTCCCTCCTGGTCCTGCTCCAAAGCTTGTTCGCCATTGGGCATCGAATGCATCTCAGTGAAAACCTGCAGGACAAATCAGTCAAGTAAAAGTCAGTCGACATCAAGTACAGTTGGAACGTAAACGCGAGGCAGTCGGAACAAAGAGCATACCTTGTTAGGCGGGTTATCATCGCCAAAGGGGATGACTCACCTGGATCCTCTAGGGTTGTCCTGATTGCCTATGATGCTCCTCAGCCACAAAGCCACGGTCTTGGGCGGCACTTCCTCTGGATGGACCCAAGCGGTGTCGTCAGGCCCGGAGTATAGCCACATAGGATGATCACGGGCCTGAAGAGGCTGGATGCGTTGACTGAGGAACACTTCCAGCAGGTCTAGGCCAGTGACACCCTCATTAATAAGTTGGACCACTTTCTCCACCAACATCTTTGTCTCCACGCTCTCAGCAGCAGTCACTTTCAGTGGGGCAGGGGTCTGGACACGGTCGAATGTGAAGTGAGGAAGACCAGTCGACTGGCCCAGAGCTACGATGTCCTGGCAGTAGAACCAGGTCGACTACCAGCCTCTAATGGATTCAGAGAGAGTCATAGCATGGAAGGCACTCCTATGCCTCTTTTGGATACCCAAACCCCCACACATCTGGATGACATGGGTTTTTGAGTCACTCGACTTGGCTTTTTTGACCGACTGTGAGTGGATGGTGAAGATATGTTTGAAAAGACCCTAGTGCGGTCGACACCCTAAGAAGTTCTCACACATTGATATGAATGCGGCCAGATACGTGATGGTGTTGGGAGAAAAATGGTGGAGTTGAGCACCAAAGAAATTCAGGAATCCACAGGAGAAAGGATGCGGAGGGAGCGAAAAACCCCGGTCGACGTGAGTGACGAGCATTACACACTCACCCGGTTGAGGCTGCGGTTCCATCTCCCCCTCCGGCAGACTTGCCGCTCCCTTGGCGATTAGCCCGGACTCCGCCAGCTCAACCAGATCTTCTTGCCGGACCGAAGACCGGATCCAATCGCCCTGGATCCAGCCCGACGGCAGCCTCACGCGCAATGACGACCCGCGGTTCTACTTCTTCCCTTTCGCCACCCCCATCGCCTTCTTAGCACGCTCTAGCGCCGCCGTCTTGTCCTTCCCCATGGCGGCAGAGCGGCAGCGTCGAGAGCAGAAGAGCTGGGCGCGGTGGAGAGGCAGAGGAAAAAGAAGGAGGAACAGGCGTGCACAGTGCAGACGCCTCGGCCCCGTCGCCTTATAAAGGGTTGCTTCCGAGTGACTGACGCATGGCACCAGGCAATCCTGTCAAATCCCGCAATAGTCGCGTGCAACGTACGTGGCGAAAAAGGCGGCGCAGAAACCGAGGCATCACTGTTTATCCGTTCCGCCCGCTTCGGTGCTCTCCGTCCCGCGAGCTTCCCCGAAATTTCGTATCCCGAGAAATCTGGGATACACAGTAGTCAATCGCACCCAAGATCCCGCACTCTAATACAGCACTCGGCACATGATGTCACAAGTTCAGTCGACAACTCACTGAATGGACCAAGGCGGCTGAGTCGACGCTGAAGTACCAACGTGAGTTTTCAATCTTGCAGAAAACACTCGCGAAGGTGCAAAGCTCAGAACAAGTTCAACTTCAACCTACTTTCCACTCGAACCTTAATCCATTCAGGGGCTACTGATGAGGATACAAACCTGGGTTAGGGTCATAGGCCTGACCTATACATCCTACCCAAGGTCACTACCCTAGAAGATAAGAAGTCCAAGAGATAGCAAGAGACCCCCAGTCGAAGATGTCGAGTGCAATCCACTCGACAATCATGTCACTCAGGAGTCCTCCTTTCTACCGTCACTCGACCATCTAGAGAATCACTCGACCTACCGAAGACCAGGAGTCACTCAGCGTGGCAACGGACAGGCGTTAACCCCGTAGTCTTTAAGGTCATTAACAACACTTAAGGCTGGCGTTACCAGTAACGCCCCCACTTTATGTACATTAAGTCCCTTGTAATGGAGGGCGATGGAGTTCCTGGCGTACTCTATAAAAGCCACCCCCTCCTCTGGCACAAGGGTTCGCACCCCCTGTAATATCACACACATAATCCAATCGACCGGCTCCGGGCACCGAGACATAGGGCTGTTACTTCCACTAAGAAGGGCCTGAACTCGTAAACCTCGTGTGTACACCTTCACCATAGCTGAGATCTTGCCTCTCCATACCTACCCCCTTTCTATTGTCAGTCTTAGGACCACGATAGGCGTCGTAGCTACGATAGCTAGCGGTACAACAGGAGGCAAGAAATACAGATTTGGTCCAAGCCTCAAGCCTATTCTGAGGTTGCCTTATGACTTGACTGAAGTGGAAAACGAAGCCAAAGTGAGGGCCGAAGTGAAGGCCCATTTTGGACCGAAGCCGCCCCCGCCGCTAGAGGAGAAAGTATCTGAGCATGTCATTGACCACTTTATTCATATGGCTGAACCACCAGCTCCCAAGCATATTGACTCAAACTATGAGCGCCAAATCAAGAAGTCATATCAAGCACAACATAGGAAGGAGTCGAGCTTGAGCTCGAGCCAAGCAGCTGACAAAAAAGCGGGAAACGGTTCCCCAACTAGGAGAGCAAGCAGTGCGATCAATCCCCCTGCTCATTGTACCAACACATGTGAGTACCGGCGTCGATCAGCTGGTAATAACCGACGATCTTAGAAGGGTGGTTGAAGAGGCCGGTGTCACTGTTTATCAACTCCTAGAGATCGAGCCCATGGAAACGTTTAAAGAGGGGGTCCTAAAACGGAAATATGTCCGTGGAGAACCTATGGTCAAGCCTGAGGAGATCCCGTGTCTATTAACAAGAATGTATGAATTGCATAAATGGTACGTGAGACAAGTAAAGACTACCGATCGGGAGTCCCTCATGGTGGCAGTCAAGAAAGAGTATTACTACCATGCAAAAGATCTGTGGGTGGAGTTTCAAGAAATGTTTTAGTTACTCAATCAAGACACAATCAACAAATCTATCATCAGTTGCTATTTTCTGTAAGTGGTTTCTTTCTGTAATTTAAGTCTCTAGCTAGTTGTAGTGCTCGTTGATCAATACCTGTAAGTATCCTCACTATATTATTTTCTATTGTATTATGCAGAATGAAGATGTATGAAATGAAAAAAGCTGGACACTATGGCATTGGGTTCATTTATCCAAATACCATTAATCAAGAGATATGGACGCGTCAATGGGAACGAAAAGACACAGAGAAGAGCTTGATAGAGTTATTGGTACAACTAAATACCCAACCAGAAATACTACTTCCTTACAACTTCGGGTGAGTCGCACTGTCTTGTACTACAAATTCTGTTTTTGCTTACTAGATGTTAATAAGTGTAGTTGATGAGTTATGCACATGCCCGCTTAATTATACATGAAAACATGTGTGCATGCAGTTTCCACTAGATCTTGTTAATCATTGAAGTTGACGAGGGAAAAGTTCAAGTACTGGACTCACAATTTAAAGATACTAATGAATACTCAATCGTGAAGGGGATGGCCGACAGGTAATTTCAATCATTATCGCACTAGCTATGTCGGCCTCTCTAGTTCATTTCCTTATATCAACTAATCAATAATTCCTTTATTCATTTTCATTGCCGACGTGCAGGGCTTGGGAAAAGTTCATCAAACAGGTTGACGGCCCATGGAAACAATAGCTGAAATGGGTGCGACCCAAGGTAATTAAGTAGTACTAGCTAGATATGTCTGTGCATCTCTTTAATTCTAGTTTCAATACCATTATCATGCTTGATTAATTATTATCTCATTGAATTCTATTCTCGTAAAGGCCCTGAAGCAGGCATCGGGGACTGATTTATGTGCATACTACGTTTGGGAGAACAATCGCATGATGACGTCTGAAAGGAGCAGAACTGATAGAGAGCAATGTGTACGTTTGCCAGAATACTATTCACAATTTTTACATCATTATCTAATATATATATATATATATATATATATATATATATATATATACACAACTAATACAAGCATATTGATCTCCTTCTTTAAAGATGAAGGAGATGCGGGATAAGCTCCTACCAGAGAATCACATACGAACAATTCAAGAGGAAATAGCGGGATTTTTGCTCGACCAGGTCATAGATCCCAAAGGAGAATACCATTACCCGTTGTAATGCCTCCATGTAATGATCTGCAAATTGTAATAGAAATTGTATATACCAAATTGAATATATACATATATATATATATATATATGTATATATATATACTCCCTTTGTCCAAAGATAAGTGTAAAATATATTTGAAATAAAAAGAATTAAATGGAAAACGCAAAATTAAAAGATTTTTTTCCTTAAACCAAAAACCCCTAAATCCCTAAAACCTTTAGTCCCGGTTCGTGTAACCAACCGGGACTAAAGGCGCCCAGTCCCCCGGTGACGAGGATACAGTCCTAGGGTACAGTCATAGGCTCGACCTATACGTCCTACCCAAGGTCACTACCCTGGAAGATGAAAAGACCAAGAGTCGACAGAAGAGCACCAGTCTCATATGTCGAGTGCAATCCACTCGACAGTCACATCACTCGATGGTGGTTACCTATCGCCACTCGACCACAAGAAAGATCACTTGACCATATCAAAGACCAGTAGTCAGGAGAGCACACAACGGCCAGATATTTATTCCTTAGTCTTCATGAGCATTAAGAGTACTTAATGCTGGCGTTACCAGTAACGCCTCTACTTTATGTACATTAGTTCCCTTGTAATGGAGTGGGGCTGGGGTCCTGGCGCACTCTATACAAGCCACCCCCCTCCTCTGGCACAAGGGTTCGCACCCTCTGTAATCCACACATATAATCCAATCAACCGCCTCTGGGCACCGAGACATAGGGCTATTCCTCCGAGAAGGGCCTGAACTCGTAAACATCGTGTGTACACCTTCACCATAGCTAAGATCTTGCCTCTCCATACCTACCCCCCTTTCTTCTGTCAGACTTAGAACCACGACAGTTGGCGCCCACCATGGGGCCGGTGTCTTAGCGACTTATTGGTGAAGTTGCAAGTTTTTCTGATCATCATCATCATGGTTTCCGGCGGCGGGTTGGCTGAGGGTCGCGAGATCCGTCTCGGCGCGCTCGTTTTCATCACCGACGACTCTGCGTGGCTCCAGGAAGCTCCCCTGGACACCGAGGCGCTCCCGGTTCGAGGGGTGACGCACTTCCATGCGTGCGTTCATGGCGTTCTTCTTCGGCAGCTGTCGACTCAATATCAGTCGGCTCCAATGGCGTTTCTCCCCCCGATGTACGCCACCGCAAGCGATCTGGTCGATCGCGGCTCCAGCGGTGGGTGAAACATGCGGTGGCTCGGCAATCGACCACCCATCAAGTTGTGGCAATCGATCCCGATGAAACTCTCCATGGCATGTTCGACCTGTCGACTGGATCCATGGAGACCGCATCCGAATGCGATAGCAGAGATCCTGCGGCCGAAGTCTTGATGGTCGACGGTCCTTGCAGCCCACCTGGTTTCCGCCGCGAAGACGGCGGAGATGGAGGCGGCGATCCGTCGCACGCCCACGAGGAATACCGACCCGAACCCCTCTCCTCTCAGCAGAGGGAAGAACTTCGTCGCTGCAATATGGATGCACTCCACATGCCCATCATTGGGGAAACCCCCGAGGCTCGGGCCTTGGAGGAGGTACACTTAGCTAATCTAGCTGAGCACACTCGACTGGATAACCTCCAGCAGGCTCTCGACGAGCGCGCTCAGGAGAGGATCCATGAATCCAGTCAACGGCAACTCTTCCCGCCTCCACCTAAGGTATACTGCACTCCGATTCAGAATCTCATAGCTGCAGCCCGCATAGCAGAGTCGATCCAGCCCTCCTAGTCAGAAGGCGGCAGAGGGTTGATGCAAATCCAAGCCCTGCTCAGGGCAGCGGGAGAGGAGAATACAGCAGTATCTCAATCGCGGAACAGGATTCACAGCAGATCCGTTGCAGCGGGCACGGTTCAGTCGGCTCAAAGCCCCGGATCGCCTCCGCGGTGTGAGGGGCGTGGGCAATATGATCATCCACTCGATCGTGAAAATCGCCATCGAGGGCCCACGCCTCCCCCGAGGAGTGCATCGTATGTGCCTCGGCGGAACGATGATAGGCGCCAACATAGTGGTGAGCGCAGAGCATCAATCGACCCAAGGGAACCAGGCTTTGACGTGAGATCTATCCTCGTTCAAGGCCTGGTCGACCGAAATAGGGCACATAGAGAGGACCGAGACAGAGACCGTCCAAGTGGAAGTCGAGTGCATGTTTCTGGTCTTGAGTGTTTCAGCAGAGCCATCAGGGCGGCAGTGATACCTCCCAACTTCAGGCTGGCTTCCGGAGTCAGCAAGTTCACTATTGAATCCAAGCCTGAAACTTGGCTTGAAGATTACCGAGTGGCTATGCAGATTGGAGGTGGTAACGACGAGATAGCAATGAAGCATCTTCCACTCATGTTGGAAGGATCGGCCCGAGCATGGCTGACTCAGTTGGCTCCGGGCAGTATTCACAGTTGGGAAGAGCTATCTCGAGTGTTCGTGAGAACTTTCGAGGGCACTTGCAAGAGACCCGGAGGATTGCCTGAGCTGCAGCACTGCGTGCAAAAGCCGAATGAGACATTGAGAGAGTTCATCTAGAGATGGTCCACTTTGCATCACACTGTTGAGAATGTTTCAAAGCATCAGGCTGTGTGTGCCTTCAAGCAAGGCGTCAAGTACAGAGAGTTGGTCTTAAAATTCGGCCGAACTAGTGATATGACTCTGGCTCAAATGATGGAGATAGCCACCCGGTACACTAACGGGGAAGAGGAGGATCGACTCAGTAGGAGGAAGAGCAAACCAGTTGGTCAAGAGGCCGGTGGGGGTAACTCCAGTCGGAAACAGAAGCGTAAGGCCGAGCCAGCGGCACCTGGAGAGATTGCGGCAGTAAACCAAGGAAAGTTTAAGGGAAAACCTAAGGGGCCCTGGCCCCCTAAGAAGGTGAAGGACAAGGAAGGAAATGACGTGCTGGATTTGTCGTGCCACATCCATACGAAGAAAGATGAGGAAGGTAATCTGATTTATCCGGAACATACCACCCGGCAGTGTCGACTTCTGATCCAGCAGTTCCGAGAGAAACCACCCAATGAGAAAGAAAGCGAGTCGGATAAAGAGGAAAATGAGGAGGAAGACGATGGTTATCCCAAGGTCAATTCCACTCTGATGATTTTTGCTGATGTTGAAAGTAAGAGTCGATTGAAGGTCATCAACAGAGAAGTAAACATGGTCGCCCCTGCCGAGAAGACTGCCTATCTAAGGTGGTCTCAGACGGCCATCACATTCGACCAGTCGGACCATCCCGCTCATGTGGCCACCCCTGGGAGGCAAGCACTGGTGGTCGACCCTGTGGTTGGGGGCACTTGACTGACCAAAGTTCTGATGGATGGCGGCAGTGGTCAGAACATCCTCTACGCGGAGACCTTGAAAGGAATGGGCATTCCGATGTCCAAGCTTAGCGAGAGCAATATGAGTTTCCATGGTGTTATTCCCGGGAAGAAAGCCGAGTCACTCGGCCAGATCGCCCTCGACGTGGTTTTCGGTGATTCAAGGCATTACCGAAAGGAGAAGTTGACATTTGAAGTCGTGGATTTCCAGAGTGCCTATCATGCCATTTTGGGCAGGTCAGCCTATGCCTGCTTTATGGCTCGACCATGCTATGTGTATCTCAAACTGAAAATGCCTGGCCCCAAAGGTGTGATCGCGATTACAGGCAATCGGCAGAAGGCTGAGGAATGTTTCCAGAAAGGTTCCAAGATAGCCGACGAACAAATGGCAGTAGTTGAATTCCAAGAATATCATAAGACTGCAGATCCGAGTGATTTGCTGAGAGCCAAGAAGCCTGCCACAGATTCTGCAATCCAATCGACTGGTGAGACGAAGCCTATGCATATTCACCCAACGGATCCCAATGCTGCACCGACTCATATATCAATGACACTCCACAGCAAATAGGAAGAAGCGCTCGTCCAGTTCCTCCGTGAGAACTGGGACATCTTTGCATGGAAACCTTCCGACATGCCAGGTGTGCCCAGGGGACTGGCCGAGCACCGCTTGCGTGTCGACCCCAAAGTAAAACCCGTCAAAGAGCACCTTCGGCGGTCTGTCGTGCAGAAGAGGAAAGCAATCGGCGAGGAAGTAGCTCGACTATTGGCAGCAGAGTTCATCCGTGAAATCTACCACTCCGAGTGGTTAGCCAATGTAGTCATGGTTCCTAAAAAGTATGATTCACTTCGTATGTGCATTGATTTCAAGCATATCAATCGGGCCTGCCCGAAAGATCATTTCCCTCTCCCTCGCATCGATCAGATTGTTGATTCGACTGTGGGGTGTGAGCGCTTGTCTTTCTTAGATGCGTATTCCGGATACCATCAGATCCGACTATATGGTCCCGATGAAATAAAAACAACCTTCATCACCTTGTTCGGGTGCTTTTGCTATGTCACCATGCCTTTTGGTTTGAAAAATGCTGGAGCCACATTTACGAGAATGATTCAAAAGTGCCTGCTCACTCAAATCAGTCAGAATGTGGAAGCGTACATGGATGACATCGTGGTCAAGTCTCGCACAGGTTCCGACCTATTGACTGACCTTGCAGAAACCTTTGCCAACCTGAGAAAGTACGATATCAAGCTTAATCCGTCAAAATGCACGTTCGGAGTTCCAGGGGGGAAGTTACTCGGTTTTCTCGTTTCTGAACGAGGGATCGACACAAATCCCGAGAAAGTTGATACCATCCTCCGAATGAAACACGCCGTGCGAGTGCATGACGTTCAGAAGCTGACTGGTTGTTTGGCCGCCCTGAGTCGATTCATTTCTCGTCTCGATGAAAAGGCTTTGCCTCTTTACCGATTGATGAAAAAGTCTGATAAGTTCGAGTGGACTGAGGAAGCTGAATCAGCATTTGCAGAGCTCAAAACCCTGCTTTCCACCCAGCCGGTGCTCGATGCGCCAATCAGTAAAGAGCCTTTACTGCTCTACATCGCAGCCACTAGACAAGTTGTCAGTACGGTGCTCACGGTCGAACGGGAGGAAGAAGGAAAAGCCTACAAGGCTCAACGCCCAGTCTATTATCTCTCTGAAGTTTTGACTCCGTCCAAGCAGCGATACCCGCATTATCAAAAGCTTGTCTATGGAATATATATGACCATGAAGAAGGTTGTGCATTACTTCTCTGACCACTCCATTACAGTCGTCAGCGATGCGCCACTATCCGAAATTCTAAACAACAGAGATGCAACTGGTTGAGTGGCCAAATGGGCGATTGAACTCCTCCCTTTGGATATCAAGTTCGAGGCAAACAAGGCCATCAAGTCCCAAGCAATTGTAGATTTTCTGGCCAAGTGGATTGAGCAGCAATTGCCGACTCAAGTTCACTCGGAGCATTGGACTATGTTTTTTGATGGCTCCAAGATGCTGAATGGTTCAGGTGCTGGGGTAGTTTTGGTATCCCCCCGCGGAGACAGGCTTAGTTACGTTCTCCAGATTCATTTTGATTCCTCCAATAATGAAGCCGAATATGAAGCACTTCTATACGGGTTGCGTATGGCCATTTCACTCTGCGTCTGTCGTCTCATGGTCTACGGCGACTCAGATTTGGTGGTTAATCAAGTGATGAAGGAATGGGATGTCAGGAGTCCAGCCATGACAGGTTATTGCAATGCAGTGAGAAAGTTGGAGAAGAGGTTTGAAGGTTTGGAGCTCCACCATGTGCCCCGACTGAAAAATCAAGCTGCAGATGAGCTGGCCAAGATGGGTTCCAAGAGAGAAGCTATTCCCCGAAATGTGTTTCTGGAACATATCCATTCACCTTCAGTTTAGGGAGACCCTTTCACGGAAGAGTCACCACAGCCCAAGAGCGCCACAGATCCAACTGAAGTCGAAATCCCAGCCATGGTCGACTTAATCATGGAGGTTTTGGTCATTACGCCCGACTGGACAGTGCCATACATTGCATACATCCTTAGGAAGGAACTCCCAGAGGATGAAGAAGAGGCTCGACAGATCGTCCGACGGTCTAAAGCCTTCACCGTGATAAGGGGACAGTTGTTCAGGGAAAGTGTAAATGGAGCCTGCCAGAAGTGCATCACGCCAGAAGAAGGCTAAATGATCCTCAACGATATTCATTCGAGGACCTGTGGTCGCCATGCATCCTCTCGGACCATCGTAGCCAAAGCATATTGAGCCGGGTTTTACTGGCCACACGCCAACGAGATGGCAAAGGAAATAGTGGACAAGTGTGAAGGCTGTCAGTTTTATTCCAACATGTCCCACAAACCTGCATCAGCTCTGAAGACTATTCCACTCGTCTGGCCTTTCACCGTTTGGGGACTGGACATGGTTGGACCCTTGAGGACAGGCAGGAGTGGATTTACTCATGTGCTCGTAGCAGTCGACAAGTTCACCAAATGGATCGAGGCCAAGCCCATCAAGAGCCTTGAAGCAAGCACATCCATGAGTTCCATCAGAGAACTTATATTCAGATATGGCGTCCCACACAGCATCATCACAGATAACGGCTCGAATTTCGATTCAGAAGAGTTCAAAGCTTTTTGTGCCTCCCAAGGCACGAGGGTCGATTATGCTTCAATCGCCCATCCCTAGTCGAATGGACAGGCGGAACGAGCGAATGGATTGATTCTCAAAGGACTGAAGCCTCGATTAATGCGTGACCTCAAGCACGCGACAGGGGCTTGGGTCGAGGAACTTCCATCGGTGCTTTGGTGATTGAGGACAACCCCCAATCGGTCGACTGGACGGACTCCATTCTTTCTAGTCTACGGAGCCGAAGCTGTTTTGCCGAGCGATTTGCTCCACAACGCTCCCCGAGTCGAACTCTTCTCAGAAGAAGAGGCAGAGCAAGCTCGACAAGATGCAGTCGACCTCTTGGAGGAAGACAGAGAGATGGCCTTGATCCGGTCGACCATTTATCAGCAAGACTTATGTCGATTCCATGCCAAGAACGTAAGGGGTCGTACGTTCCAGGAGGGGGACTTGGTCCTCCGAGTGGATCAGCAAAAGCCACACAAGCTCTCCCCCGCTTGGGAAGGCCCTTTCGTCATCACCAAGGTGCTCCAAAATGGAGCATACCACCTCTTCAACGTCGAACACAACAAAGATGAGCCACGCGCCTGGAATGCGGATCTGCTCCACCCTTTCTATTCTTAGATGTTTTAGACCGATCATATGTAATAGGGAATACCTTTTAGCTTAACTATCAAAAGACATAATTTTCTCCTTCCGAATGGTTGTAGTTTGTTTCTTTTGAGTACATTACCTTAGCCATGGATCTGCTTCTCTTGACGCAAATCGATAAAAATCCTACCGAGTGATGAGTTCGCCTCTCGCTCGAAGGCTTAGATGCAGCTCAGTGCTTGCCTAAGTGTTAAAAATCCTACTGAGTGATGAGTCTGCCTCTCACTCGGAGGCTTAGCTGCACCCAGTGCTCGCCTAAGTGTTGAAAATCCTACCGAGTGATGAGTCTGCCTCTCACTCGGAGGCTTAGCTGCACCCGAGTGCTCGCCTAAGCGTTAAAAATCCTACCGAGTGATGAGTCTGCCTCTCACTCGGGGGCTTAGCTGCAGCCTAGTGCTCGCCTAAGTGTTAAAAATCCTACCGAGTGATGAGTTTGCCTCTCACTCGGAGGCTTAGCTACAGCCCAGTGCTCGCCTAAGTGTTGAAAATCCTACCGAGTGATGAGTCTGCCTCTCACTCAGGGGCTTAGCTGCAGCCCAGT
>NC_041383.1:165167630-165207408 GCF_002162155.2 Triticum dicoccoides
AAATCCTACCGAGTGATGAGTCTGCCTCTCACTCGGGGGCTTAGCTGCAGCCCAGTGCTCGCCTAAGTGTTAAAAATCCTACCAAGTGGAGAGCGATCCTCACGCTCGGGGGCTTAGCTGCAGCCCTGTGCTCGCCTAAGTGTGAAAAACCTACCGAGTGGAGAGCGATCCTCCCGCTCGGAGGCTTAGCTGCAGCCCAGTGCTCGCCTAAGTGTTAAAAATCCTACCGAGTGGAGAGCGATCCTCCCGCTCGGGGGCTTAGCTGCAGTTTCGTACTCGCCTAAGTTTGAAAAAAAATCCTACCGAGCGATGAGCAATCCTCTTACTCAGAAGCTTAGCTGTCGCCCAGCGCTCGCCTAAGTACCGAAAACCTTACCCAACCGGTCGACTGGAACGTCAAGACCATTGCTGAGTGCCTTGTTGATGAGCTGATCAATGCTACTCAAGGATCACCCGACCGGTCGACTGGAATGTCAAGACCATTGCTGAGTGCCTTGCTGATGAGCTGATCAATGCTACTCAAGGATCACCCAACCAGTCGACTGGAATGTCAAGACCATTTGTTGAGTGCCTTGCTGATGAGCTGATCAATGCTACTCAAGGATCACCCGACCGGTCGGCTGGAACGTCAAGACCATTGCTGAGTGCCTTGCTGATGAGCTGATCAATGCTACTCGAGGATCTCCCAACCGGTCGACTGGAACATCAAGACCATTGCTGAGTGCCTTGCTGATGAGCTGATCAATGCTACTCAAGGATCACTCGACTGGTCGACTGGAACATCAAGACCATTGTTGAGTGCCTTGTTAATGAGCTGATCGATGCTATTCGAGGGTCCCCGGTCCGGTCGACTGGCTTTTCTTCTCCAGAAGATGCATTAAGCAAACAGGCAATAATTCGAGGGAAAGGCGAATTTCATTCAAAGACAGATGCAATATGTGAGGCGATAAATCCAAAGTTTCCTAACCGCAAAATGAAGGGCTCGGGCGCCAGGCCCGAAGGAGTTTTATCGATTACAAATCCACTCGGCATTCCGAGGCAAATCAAGGTGGTGGCATAATGTTTTTTAAATCACTCAGCGGGAGAAGGAGTGGCCGGGTCGCAGAAGCTGCCGAGATCGATGTTGTCGGCGATGCGAGTGGCTGCCTCAAGGAAAGTAGCCATGAAGTCCTGGAAGGAGTGCTTCTTGGTGTTTGCCACTTTGAGAGCCGCCAGCTTGTCCTCCTTGGCCTCCTTGCAGTGCACTCGAACCAAAGACAAGGTGACGTCAACCCCACAGCGCAGAAGATTTCTTCCATTCGATGAGGGAGTTTCGGACTAGGGGGTGTCCGGATAGCCGAACTATCATCATCGGCCGGACTCCAAGACTATGAAGATACAAGATTGAAGACTTCGTCCCGTGTCCGGATGGGACTTTCCTTGGCGTGGAAGGCAAGCTTGGTGATACGGATATGTAGATTTCCTACCATTGTAACCGACTCTGTGTAACCCTAGCCCTCTCCGGTGTCTATATAAACCGAATGGTTTTAGTCCGTAAGACGAACAACAATCATACCATAGGCTAGCTTCTAAGGTTTAGCCTCCTTGATCTCGTGGTAGATCCACTCTTGTAACACACATCATCAATATTAATCAAGCAGGACGTAGGGTTTTACCTCCGTCAAGAGGGCCCGTACCTGGGTAAAACATCGTGTCCCTTGTCTCCTGTTACCATCCGCCTAGACGCATAGTTCGGGACCCCCTACCCAAGATCCGCCGGTTTTGACACCGACATTGGTGCTTTCATTGAGAGTTCCTCTGTGTCGTCACCGATAGGCTCGATGGCTTCTTCGACCATCATCAACGACGCAGTCCAGGGTGAGACCTTTCTTCCCGGACAGATCTTCGTATTCGGCGGCTTCGCACTGCGGGCCAATTCGCTTGGCCACCTGGAGCAGATCGAAAGCTACGCCCCTGGCCGTCAGGTCAGATTTGGAAGTTTAAACTTCACGGCTGACATCCGCGGGGACACTATCTTCGATGGATTCGAGCCACAGCCGAGCGTGCCGCACTGTCACGGCGAGCATGATTTAGCTCTGCAGCCGGACAGTATCCTGGAGGCCGCACCCGAACCCGCTCCGATCTTCAATTCGGAGCTGGCTGCGCAGATCGAGGATGGATGGATAGACACCTCCTCGGGGGCTGCAACCTCTACGGCGATAGAGCCGAACACTGACCTTGTCCCTCATAAAGCTCGTGACTCCGAGGTGCCGGACTCCTCGCCGGACTCCGAACCTCCCGCGCCCCTCCGATCGAATCCGATTGGGCGCCGATCATGGAGTTCACCGCGGCGGACATCTTTCAACGCTCACCCTTCGGCGACATCTTGAGTTCCCTAAAGTATCTCTCGTTATCAGGAGAGCCCTGGCCGGACTGCGGCCAGGACAGTTGGGATGTGGACGATGAAGAAATTCAAAGCCCACCCACCACCCAATTAGTAGCCAATGTCGACGATCTAACCGACATGCTAAACTATGACTCCGAAGACATCGACGGTATGGACGATGATGCCGGAGACAACCAAGAACCAGCGCCTACCGGGCATGGGAAAGCCACCCCAACTCACGACGTATACATGGTGGATACACCAAAAGAAACTGATAATGAGGAGAAACGGGACTTGGCGAAGGACAACTCCCCCAACAAACAACCAAAACGGCGACGCAAGCGCCGCCCGAAGACCGGCCTCGATAAAAATGGCACCCATAAGGACCCGGCCCTAGAGCAGGGCGAAGCAGTGGACAACGCACACGTCACCAAGCAGCCAGCCGGACATGATGAACCGGACAGGAAACCAATCCCTGGCGAAGACGATCTCACATCACCAGAGCATACGAACCTTCATAAAAGGCTCGTCGCCACTGCAAGAAGTTTGAAGAAGCAAAAGCGGAAGCTCAAAACAGCGAAGGACGCACTCAGAATGAGATAGAGCAAAGTACTCAACACCGCAGATAAATATGGCGCTAGTCACCAGATAAAGAGCTACCTAAAGCGCAAGTTGTTGCCCGAATTTGACGAGGAGGCCTTAGAGCCCCCGCAGTCAAAAAAGAAAGAAGCCACCTGGCCGGATAGACGACCAGATGACAGGCCAAGAGCAACAAGGGGCGCCGCACACAAGCCGGCACACGATCAGCATAAAGATCCTCGGAAAAAGGACGACCCAGTCAGATCTATCTATGGGCCAAAAAAGAAGACTCCAGGAAGCAACATAACCCGCCGAGCATTTGAAGACAACGGCACACCCAAATATAGGGGCGCCGCACAACCACTATGTTTCACCGACGAGGTACTGGATCATGGATTTCCAGCGGGATTCAAACCCGTAAACATAGAGGCATATGACGGAACAACAGACCCCGGAGTCTGGATTGAGGATTATATCCTACACATACATATGGCCAGAGGAGACGATCTCCATGCCATAAAATACCTACCCCTCAAGCTCAAAGGGCCAGCTCGGCACTGGCTTAAAAGCCTCCCAAAAATACCATTGGATGTTGGGAAGAGCTTGAGGATGCGTTTCGAGCAAATTTTCAGGGGACCTATGTCCGCCCTCCGGATGCAGACGATTCAAGTCACATAACTCAACAGCCCGGAGAGTCAGCACGCAAATTCTAGAACAGGTTCCTCACTAAAAAGAACCAAATAGTCGACTATCCAGACGCTGAAGCCTTAGCAGCCTTTAAACACAACGTCCGAGACGAATGGCTTGCCAGACACCTCGGCCAGGAAAAACCAAGAACAATGGCCGCACTAACAAGCCTCATGACCCACTTTTGCGCGGGGGAAGACAGCTGGCTGGCTAGATGCAGCACCAGTGACCCGAGTACATCCGAAGTCAAGGATGGAAATGGGAAATCACGACGCAGAAAAGATCAGCGCCGGAATAAGGAAAATGGCCCGAATAGTACGGCGGTCAACACCGGATTCAAAAGCTCTCGGCCGAACAACAAAACACTGCCCCTCAAGGACAACAGTGACGAGCTATCCAACCCAAACAAGATTCTGGATAGACTATGTCAAATACATGGTACCTCCGGGAAGCCTGCAAACCATACCCACAAAGATTGTTGGTCTTCAAACAGTCCGGCCGACTTAATGCCAAACACAAGGGGCTCGACACACCAAGCGAAAGTGACGAAACCCAAAAGCAGCACTCCGGAAAACAGAAGACTTTCCCACTAGAAGTCAAAACAGTGAACTCACTTCATGTGATAACACGAAAAGACAGCGCGGCACCTGCAATACCAGGACACCGCCCGCAGAATGGGGATAGACCCTACCAAAATTCGCCATAGCAGCACTTCCTTCAAAGGAGTGACGCCAAGCCTTTAAGCCAATTATACAGGCTCTGTACCACTAGAGGTTGTGTTCGGTTCATCTGACAACCTCCGTCGCGAAAAGCTCACTCTCCATCGCCCCATTCAAACAGTAGCCCTTAAGCACTACTGGGGCGCGCAGCTTTCGCCAGCCCTAATGCAATACCACATTACGCGTTTTTACGCTTAAGAATGCCCGGTCAACGTTGCATAATTTTATTAAAAAGTAACTCCGAGTGTTCCTCGACCACGGAGAACGTGAGACTACTTCGACAGCCACACACTAATCAGACCTTGCAGGTCAAAACCCCTAAAAACAGGTCATTCAGACCTCGGACATGGTTAGGCGAGTCCGGCGTAACTAAAAAAGGGGCTTCCCAGCCGCATATCCCCTTTATAAGGGGCCGCGTGTATAAATGATGAGAGCCAATAAAGCTCAATTTTCTTCCTTTTATTCTATTTTAATACAACTTCTGCACGATATTTCTTGGAAACTAAGTCCTTCTCTTTTACAGATGAAGCATGTGCTACGCCCGTCCAGGATACAGCACAACGGAGACACAGGCGCAGACGTGCAGCAAGGACCCGTTGCAAGGATTCTTTTCAGATTAAGACCCTGCGTAAACCTTTCTTGCTATCTCTGGTTGATACACATCCCCCGGTTTCCCACCATAGCCGAGGAGGAGGCTGGCGTTTTGGCATCAGCCGCGTTAGAAGTTCCCGCCTGTACCTGGACACAAGGGGCTTAGGGCATTGTTCTGCCCGGTATCATAAAGACCGAACACCTCAGGGAGTGTTCGGCGTCTCGAGTTAGGCCTTATATGCATCAGCTCCGAATCATGTCTTTGGTCAAATGTTGGGTTTGCCCGGCTCCTGTGTTTTGCTGCCTTACGTTCCGCATCATCGGCTAACGCGGCACCAGGAGAACTACTGCGATTGTGCCCCAGTTCGGCCGGGCGAGCACCTCAGTACAGAAAGCCGAAAACTGACTGTCATGATATAGCGAGAGACTGGTCAACCACTCGATCGACCATTGGAATGTTTAGAATTCCTCCGCTTTGACGAAGGACCGCTTCCCGGTCAGGCACATACGCGCCCCGAGTTTGGGAAGAGCGGTGCCACCAGGGGCTATATAGTAGCCCCACATTCGAGCTCCTATGGCTAAATGAAAGTGATAAAGCATTATAGTCCGGTTGCCTAGTTTGCTATGCTATCACCTCCTTAAAAGGACCAAGACGTTGGATTAAGTGTGAAAAAGCGCTTTTCTTTTTGCAAACACCCCCGCACCATGTGCGTGGGGGCTGAAGCCAAAGACTGCCATCTTTCAGATTATACATACATATACGGCCGCACGGGAGATAGTTCAATACTTGAACACACAAGTATAAAAAGTTATTGCATTATAAACATGATCTCAGAAATCATACATGTCATTCAAACATAACATCTTTCGAGCACTGCGACTCTATTAAACGAGCGCCCTGCAGGACTTCCTCAAAATAGTGCTCGGTGGGGAATCGGCTTTTGTCCGAACCCCGTGATGCAACAGCGATGGCATCCATCTCCGCCCAGTATGTCTTACCACGGGCGAGAGCCATCCGTGCACCTTCTATGCATGCCGACAGCTTCATCGCCCCAATACGCGGCACCGCCCCAAGGAATTGCTGAAACAAGCCAAAATAACTCTTCGGCTTGGGCCTTTTCGGCCACAGATGAGCGACCACATCCGTCATGGCAAGTCCGGACAATCTATTCAGCTCAGCCCACTCAACCAGCCGATCACTCAACGGAAGTGGATGCTCCGGACTATGGAATTCAGACCAGAAAAGCTCTTCCATTTCATGATCCTTCTGGCTTCGAAAGTGCACGACTGCGTCCGCCGCACTCGCCGCCAAGTCCAGATAAGGATCCTCTGCACCGTACAATCGGCCCAGCTGAGCATACTTCGGATCCGTGAACTTCCTACGCAGCATAAAAGGCTTTCCAGCCACAATGTCTCCGACCTGACGCAGTTCCTCCTTCATAGCCCGCATCGCACTACGGGCATCCTTGGCTTCGGCGTCGGCCTTCTTCAGGTCCTCCTGCTCCGCTCGGCGTTCTCTTTGAAGAACCTCCAGGCGGTCGGTAGCAACTTTTAATTTCGTGGCCATTCTGGCCATCTCCTCCCTACTTCGGCAGTGAACAGCCTTCTCGGCTTCTAGCTCTTCCGCTGTCTTCGAGGCAGCCGCCTCGCTTTTTCTGGCTTGCTCCTTGGCCCGAGCAAGTTCTGCTCGAAGGCCTTCCACAGCAGCAGCACTATCTGCATCAGGCATACAAATTGTAAGGAATGGGCGTCAGCTCCCTTACTAGGCGACCGCAGAGCAACCACATACCTTGTGACTCATCAAGTCGTTTATTGACCAGCGAGATGTCCGCATGCGCAATGTCGAGTTGCCTCTTCAGCTCGGCAAATCCATCAGTCCGGCTGGCCACCGAACGTTCCGCCACCTGCATAGGAAAGGCGACAATCTATAACTGAGATTAGGATCCTCGGCACGCTGTCGCTTTCGACAGCATACCAAGTCTCAGGGGCTACTATCTATACAGGGCGCACTTCATGTGCAAAAACGGTCAAAAGGTATGTCATTTTTTGCGGACCTCAAATCCTGTCAGCAAACTTCCGACGGCCTCACACAACCCGCTTTCAGCGGACGAGATCCCCTCAATCACCATACTCATTAATGTGCGGTGATCTTCTGAGATGGACGCCCTCTTAAGAAAATCTTGCAGCTCCACCAGCCGTACTCCAATGGGTGCCGAACTCTTCGGCCCCGCCGGACTCGGGGAGACCCTCCGTGACGACACCTCAGGGTCGCCCGCCCCGCACAACGGGGCGGCAGATGGAGGCGTTTCACTCTCCATCATCTCCGGATGAAGGTCTCCCGACGATGAGCTGTGCTGAGAAGGGCTGAGATCCGAACTACAAGGTGAAAACTTCGGTTACCCTTAGAAATTAAACAGGGATGTCCACTATTAAAAAATCCCCCTCTTTACTTACGGCTTGCTAGAGGGCTGATTCCTCCGAGGAGACAGTACGGCCGGGGCTCTTCCCGGCACAGGACCTTCCGGTACAGATTTCTTTCCCCGCTTTGAGGCCTTGGCCTCCGGGTCTTCACAAGCGGTCCTCTTCTCCACCTGGAAGGAGGGACTCTCGATTCCTCCCTTACTGAAAGCCTCCGTGGCTGAGGTGGTAGATCCCCTGTGCCCTTCTTCACCCTCCTCCGAAGGTGCAACCTCTAACATTTTGATTAACACGGGATCCTGCGTGGTCTCAGGGAGGGGGGCCGGACACCGTATCAGTTTTGCTTGCGCTATCCACTCCTGTCCAAGGGATAGCTGGTTAAAAGGCAAACCCACAGTAAATAAATGGACGATGTGTCCAGACACAGGGCTACTTACTTGAGTATCCGGGCGATTGCAGCTTAGGCCAGCATCCTCGGTCAATTCCGGACGCATCTCTTGCGATCCGAAGAACAGTTTGTACATCTCCGCGGGTGTCAAACCCATGAAGTGTTCAAGAGCTCGTGGCCCCTACGGATTAAGTTCCCACAGGTGGAGGGGGCGACGTTTGCAGGGTAGTAGGCGCCGGATCAACATAACCTGTACCAGTACGGCCAGATTGATCTCCCTTTCTTGGAGGCCTCGAATCCGGTCTTGCAACAGGGGAACGTCCTTGGACGGCCCCCAGTCACGCCCCTTGTTGACCCATGACGTCAGCCGCTGTGGAGGGCCCGAGTGGAAGACGGGCGGCAGCCTCTGCCTGCTGCCCCTGGGAGCGGTGATATAGAACCACTCCTGTTGTCACAAGCCGAGCTCCTCCTGAAAAGAGCCCTCGAGCCATGGAGCATCGGCCCTCTTACTTATAACCACCCCGCCGCACTCTGCCTGACGCCCCTCAATCATCTTCGGCTCCATGTTGAAGGTTTTGAGCCACAAGCCGAAGTGAGGGGTAGTGCGGAGGAAGGCTTCGCAGACGACAATGAATGATGAGATGTGGAGGATGGACTCCGGAGCCAAGTCATGGAATTCCAGCCCATAGTAAAACATGAGCCCCCTCACGAAGGGATCCGTCGGGAAGCCTAAATCCCGACGGAGGTGAGACACGAACACGACGCTCTCGCCAAGCTCGGGAGTAGGAATAACTTGCCCTCGGGCAGGCAGCCTATGCGAAATCTCGTAGGTTAAGTACCTGGCGTCTCTTAGCTTTAGCACGTCCTCTTTCGTGATGGAGGAGGGCATCCACCGGCCTCGTAGGTCGGGGCCGGACATTGTCGAAGATCGAAGGTACCCGAATATGGAGCCCTGGGTGTTGGAACTCGGGGCGAGGGGCGGATTCGATAGAGGATTGAAGGAAAAGAACGGGCCTTGGTCTCATTATAAAGAGGAAGAATACCAAGAGTCGTCCCCGTGACCGTTTGGAACCCGCCTTCGATGGAGGGGGCATGGCAACGGGCGCGGTTGGGTTACCCACGTCCGTATTGATGGGAATCCCGGAATAAGGGGAACACGATCTCTTCTTCGACAAGACGTGCCAAGGAAACTGCCTCGCTAAACGCGCTGAGGTGATACAATAAAAACAATTCGAGTAAAGGCTTGGTAATGGTGTGACGTCACGCCACAAAATACGTCAGCAGATTGGACTTGTGTAATATTATTCTCTCTACGGTGGTACGTGGAATTTATTTTTGCAGAGTCGGACACTATCCTGATGTTCACAATCTTCTATAAATTATTCGGAGGAAGAACCCGCCTTGCAATGCCGAAGACAACATGCGCGCCGGACTCGTCATCATTGAACCCTGGTTCAGGGGCTACTGAGAGAGTTCCGGACTAGGGGGTGTCCGGATAGCCGAACTATCATCATCGGCCGGACTCCAAGACTATGAAGATACAAGATTAAAGACTTTGTCCCGTGTCCGGATGGGACTTTCCTTGGCGTGGAAGGCAAGCTTGGCGATACGGATATGTAGATTTCCTACCATTGTAACCGACTCTGTGTAACCCTAGCCCTCTCCGGTGTCTATATAAACCGGATGGCTTTAGTCCGTAGGACGAACAACAATCATACCATAGGCTAGCTTCTAGGGTTTAGCCTCCTTGATCTCGTGGTAGATCCACTCTTGTAACACACATCATCAATATTAATCAAGCAGGACGTAGGGTTTTACCTCCGTCAAGAGGGCCCGAACCTAGGTAAAACATCTTGTCCCTTGTCTCCTGTTACCATCCGCCTAGACGCACAGTTCGGGACCCCCTACCCGAGATCCGCCGGTTTTGACACTGACACTCGAGGTCTCGAGACATCACCGCCTGGGGCCAGAGCTCGGCGTCCACTCGGACCATCGCCGCCTTCAGCCGAGCCAGATAGTCGACTGCACCATCCAAGTGAGACTCCAGTCGAAGCAAGTTCATCGCAACTTCATCTTTCATGGGGCAATTGATGGGGTCGAGACCTGTCTCGACCTGTCCAGTTTCAGCCTCGAAGTCGTGATAGAATTCTGTTTCATCACAGCGAACAATGAGTCGACAGAATTGCAAAACCCAGTCGACGATGGTTATTTAACTGAATAGACATACCTTCAAGCTTCAGGACAAGATTTGCTGCAAGTTGTTCTAAATGAGAATCTAGCTTGCCGGTCTTGGTCTTGATACCCTCAACTTCAGCGGTCAAGTTCTCCTTGTCCTTCCTCAACTGCTCGACTTTGCAGTTAGCGTCCGAGACAGCCGTCTTCAGTGTTGCGTTCTAATCCTCCAACTTGCCGACTGAAGCCAGCTTCTCATCCGCAAGCTTTGTCTTCTCGCGCGCTTCCTTCTGAGCAGCTGCCAAGTCCTGGTCCGTCTACTCCAGAGCTTCCTTCATCCTCTCTAAAGAAACAACACTCTTCAGATGAGACTGAAGTTGGCAATTTTCACTACGCACATCTACTTTTGTGAATTCACTTGGTTCAAGAGACTAAAAGAAAAGCCAGCACCAAGTGTGAAGCTACAAAGCAGACAGAATGACCGAGTGATTACCTCCCATGATGGTTGTTTCTTCTTGAGCTTTCTTCAGGTTCTTCTTCGTCAGTTCAAGATCAAGTTCAACACTAATATGCTTCTTCTTTAATTCGGTGACACGACATCCAAGATCACAAGACCTCTGCAGCCAGAAAGACAGGCATGTCAGTCAACACATACAGTAACAATGAAGGGAAAAATTTATTCTCAGACTACTACCGAATCAAATATTCAACAGTAGTCTTGGGGACTACACCCAGTGGGTGCACTCAGCGTGCCCCCACTGGATCAGATGAACACTCAGCAAAAGAGCTTCAAAAAAATGCACCCATCAGACCCCAGTCGACGGCCAGCAGCCGACCGTGCTCTCGGGGACTACACCCAGTGGGTGCACTCGACGTGCCCCCACTGATTCAGAAAGTGCAAAATCAGATATTTCTGAAGTCCTAAATGGAAGAACACCCAGTGGGTGATCACATATAAAGCAATGTTCAAAAATTCAGTTGGAAGTTTACCGACCTGAACATTGGTTCAAAGGGCAGTGCTAGCATTGTAAGTAGCTAACTAGCTTCATGCATCACTTTCACTTCCTCCATGACAAGATTCTCATGGCAAAGGGCCTCCCTAGCGGCACTCGGCGAGTCATCTAGAGTCTGATATGTAGCAAAGAGAGATAGCTCGAAAGGAGTCAAAGCAGCCACCGGGTCAGATGAGTGGAGTTGTACTGGTGCGACAGGCGTCTGTGTAGTCAACCCCGATGGACGATCAGTCGTCAACGGGTCAGCAAATGTGACGTTCGTCCGAGCTATCGCCTCCGGTGCTGGTGTCGACTGAGGGATTTGGACTTCAAGTCTCCTTCTGCTCGAACCCCCGCTCTTCTTCTTCCTCTCCTGCGGAGGCGCTTCTTCCTCTTCGTCATCGGGGAGCACAACAACATCTTGCGGAGCTACATCAGAAGAGTAATATGAAATTTTCAGTCAATCGACCACTCACTCAGTTAGATAGAACTGAGTTGAACAAACTTACCATCTCGTGCGGTGGCTTCTTCGCCTTCTGGTCCCTTTTCAACGTTCATGTCAGTGGCAGCAGAGGCGGGGCTGAAAAGGCACAAGGACTGATCAATCAGATCGAGAGAACTTTCAGTCGACTCACAGAAACACAAATGAGATACTCACCCTAAGGCAATGGGGACGTCCATCTTGATTCGCGGCAATGTCTTTCGGGTCTTGGAAGGGGCGACTTTTGGCTGTTTAGCCACCTTCTCCGTCGGCTCCGGAGTCGACGTCCGAGCGCGCTTCTGGGTGGTGGCACTTGGAGCTGCACTCTTCGCACGACCGCTAGACGGATCGTGTTGCTGCTTGGATCGACGCTCGGAGCGCGGCGGTGAGTCGACTCTTCCTCCTCATCCGACTCCTCGCTCTCCTCCTCCTCCTCCCCTTCCGGAGACTCCCACTCGCCACTCTCCTCAGCGCTGTCCTCCCCCTCCTGGTCCTGCACCAAATCATGTTCGCCGTTGGGCATGGAGTACATCTCAGTGAATACCTGCGAAGCAAATTGGGCAAGACAAGAGTCAGCCAACATCAACTTCAGTCGGAATGCAGGCGGAAAACAGTCGGAACAAAGCACGTACCTTGTCGGGTGGGTTGTTGCTTCCGAAAGGGATGACTCGCCTGGATCCTCTAGGGTTATCTTGAGTGCTCGTAATGCTGTTCAACCACGAGTCCACGGTGTCGAGCGGCACTTCTTACGGATGGACCCGAGTGGTGTCACTCGGCCCAGAATACAACCACATCGAATGGTCATGGGCCTGGAGAGGCTACATACGCCGAGCAAGGAACACCTCCAGTAAGTCCAGGCCAGTGACACCGTCATTGATGAGCTGGACCACTCGGTCCACTAACATCCTCGTCTCCATGGTCTCGACAGCAGTAACCTTCAGTATAGCAGGAGTTTGGACGCGGTCGAATGAAAAAGGAGGGAGACCAGTCGAATGACCTGGAGTAGCAACGTCCTAGCAGTAGAACCAGGACGACTACCAACCTCTAACGGATTCAGGAAGGGTCATAGCAGGGAAAGCGCTCCTATTCCTCTTTTGGATGCCTAAGCCCCCACACATCTGGATAACGTGGGTTTTCGAGTCACTCGACTTCGCCTTTTTAACCGACTGGGAGCGAATGGTGAAAATATGTTTGAAGAGACCCTAGTGCGGTCGACACCCTAAGAAGTTCTCGCACATCGACACGAAAGCGGCTAGGTACGTAATAGTGTTGGGGGAAAAGTGGTGGAGCTGTGCCCTGAAGAAGTTCAAAAACCCTCAGAAGAAAGGGTGCGGAGGAAGCGAGAACCCCCGGTCGACATGAGTGGCGAGCAAGACGCACTCACCCGGTCGAGGTTGTGGCTCCATCTCTCCCTTCGGCAGCCTCGCCGCCCCCGCTGCAATCAACCCAGACTCCTCTAGATCGGTCAGATCTTCCTGCCGGATCAAAGACCAGATCCAATCGCCTTGGATCCAACCTGTCGGCAGCCCCGAGCGCGACGACGATCCGCGACTTGGTTTCTTGCCCTTCGCCGCCCCCGTTGCTTTCTTGGCGCGCTCTAGCACCGCCGTCTTGTCCTTCACCATGGCTAGAGGGCGGCAGCGTCGGAGGCAGAGGCGCTTGGTGCGGTGGAGGAGCAGAGGAGAAAGAAGAAGAGGCAGGAGTGCATAGTGCAAGCATCCCGGTCCTGTCGCCTTATAAAGGCTCACTTCTGAGTGACTGGCGCGTGGGGCCGGGCAATCCCGTCAAATCCTGCTACAGTTGCGCATGCAGCGAACATGGTGAAAAAGGTGGCGCGATGATCGAGGCGTCACTGCTCATCTGGGTCCCCCTTTTTTCGGTGCCCCTCTGTTCGCGCGCGCCCCTGAAATTTCGTATCCCGCGGAATACGGGATCTCCTGCAGGCAATCGCGCCCGAGATCTCGCACCCCCGCGCGACACTCGACGCATGAAGTCATCAATTCAGTCGACTAATCACTGAATGGATCAAGGCAACTGAGTCGTCCCCGAAGTACCAACGCAGGCATTCAGTCTAACAGAAAGCACTCGCAGAGACACGAGACAGGTCCAACGTTGTCTTTGTTTCCTCTCACACCTTCATCCATTCGGGGGCTACTGACGAGGATACAGACCTAGGGTAGGGTCATAGGCTCGACCTATATGTCCTACCCAAGGTCACTACCCTGGAAGATGAAAAGACCAAGAGTCGACAGAAGAGCACCAGTCTCATATGTCGAGTGCAATCCACTCGACAGTCACATCACTCGACGGTGGTTACCTATCGCCACTCGACCACAAGAAAGATCACTCGACCATATCGAAGACCAGTAGTCAGGAGAGCACACAATGGCCAGATATTTATTCCTTAGTCTTCATGAGCATTAAGAGTACTTAATGCTGGCGTTACCAGTAACGCCTGTACTTTATGTACATTAGTTCCCTTGTAATGGAGTGGGGTTGGGGTCCTGGCGCACTCTATATAAGCCACCCCCCTCCTCTGGCACAAGGGTTTGCACCCTCTGTAATCCACACATATAATCCAATCGACCGCCTCTAGGCACCAAGACGTAGGGCTATTTCCTCCGAGAAGGGCCTGAACTCGTAAACATCGTGTGTACACCTTCACCATAGCTAAGATCTTGCCTCTCCATACCTACCCCCCTTTCTACTGTCAGACTTAGAACCACAACACCCGGTGCGGCCTCGTGCCATGTGGTGGGCCTTTGGTCCTGGTTCGTGTTGAACCAGGACTGGGGGGAGGCTTTAGTCCCCACCCTTTAATGCTAGTTCCAGAATCAGCATTAAAGGGCCTTACGAACCGGGACAATAGCCCGATTCTGCACTAGTTGCTCTTCCAAGGACGTAGCTTCGTCGAGATTTTATTGTTCCTTTGGGTGGCATTCACGGCTATTTGCCCGGCCGTCATGGTTTGCACATGGCTTGTGTGCCGGTTTACTTGCCTGATACTTTGTGTCATTTCACCGGTTTGGCTTTATTTATATAGTTGGGCTCTGTGTCTTCTCTCTCCTGCACAGAGAGAAGGAGGGGAGGGGGATGAAGATGAAGATGACTTGTATGCACCAACGGGCTCATGTGCACTCGTGCACTAGGTCCTTATGCCACCAATCAGGAAGCCATCAAAAGGCTCTAAACAGTTTGACACCATTCACACAATTTGCATGTTCCATGCATAAAAATTTCTAGTCGATTACTGGCGTGGTTCTAAGTCTGACAGTAGAATAGGGGGTAGGTATGGAGAGGCAAGATCCTAGCTATGGGGCAGTTGTGCACACAAGTGTTTTACGAGTTCAGGCCCTTCTCGGAAGAAGTAACAGCCCTACGTCTCGGAGCTCGGAGGCGGTCGACTGGATTATGTGTGTGAGAGTTACAGGGGTGCGAACCCTTCTACCAGTGGAGGGGGGTGGCTTATATAGAGGACGCCAAGACCCCAACCAGCCCACGTAGTGGAGGGTTAAAGTACATTAAGGTTAGGCGTTACTGGTAATGCCTTGCATAAAGTGTCATCATGACCATAAAGACTACTTAATTACAAACCGTTTGGATACAGAGTAGATCTTGAACTCCTGGTGGTCGAGTAAGTCTTCATGGTCGAGTGTCTTCAGGTTGGTTGAGTGTCTTCTAGTCCGTCGAATGGAGTTCCTCTAGGTCGACTGGAAGACGGCTTCTTCTAAAAGATGTCCTTAGGGAGGGTACCTTGTACAGGTTCATGACCCTAACCTAGGTACATGACTTCATCAGTAGCCCCCGAATGGATCGAGGTTTGAGTGGGGAGGGAGTTGGCAATCTTCCCGGCCTGCATTCTGGTGCTATAAAGGTGTTTTGCTCTGGATCAATGACTTTCATGTGAGGGTGTCAACTTTCGTTCAGTCACCTTGATCCATTCTATATATCTGTCGAGTGAACTTTATGAACTTGGAGATTTCCGAGCGACGGATCGCAGGAGATCTTCCGTCTGACAAGTTGCCCTGCGGTTAGCGGATTTAGTGGGATCCGAAATTTTTGGGAAGCGCGCGAAGCGGAGAAGACCGCGGTACTCGGATGGGATAAGGCAGGGACGCCTCAGTTCCCGTGCCGCCTTTTTCGCCACGTATCGCCTGCGCGACTGTTTCGGGATTTGACAGGATCGCCTAGGCCTACCTGTCGGCCACTCGGAAGTGACTCCATATAAGGAAACTGGCGGAGGTTTTTTGAAGAGTGCCTCCTCATTCTCTCCTCCCTCGCCTCCAGATTCATCCCCTGCGCCCACCAACTGCCCGACACCGCTGCTCCATTCCAGCCTCGTCGGCGACAATGGTGAAACAGAAGACGGCGGCTTTGGAGCAGGCGAAGAAGGCGACGGCGACGGTGAAGGTGAAGGGGAGAGTGACCAGTCGAGGGGGATCCTCGTCGCGGTCCCATTTGCCGCAAGGTTGGATCTCAGGACCCCGACTCAACGCCACATCGATCTAGGATGTAACACCTCATATCACTTTGAGGTCTCACGCACGGTATTCCCACGGGTGTCGCCTTACCTTTGCCCGGAACGTTTGCGCCTTTTGGCACACGTATATAATAGTGTCGCTATAGCATCCATATGATAAGGAGCCCGGGCTGACATGGCTAGTTGTAAACCCAAAGTGGCACAGACTTACAGGGACAGGTATCCATGACCCAGCATCAAACGTGTCGGTCATCAGCGAGTGAATCCAGGCTGTAGCACTGGGCTAGCAGGACTCCGGTGAACCGGGCTGTAGCAGGCTAACAGGACTCTGGTATTCATCGCGTGACATTTCCCCGAAGGGACAGACACAGGAACGAAGAAGGACACATGCCGGCCAGCCTAAGTGTTCCGGAGCAGTAGCAAGCTACCATGGCTCAGTGGAAACACTAGGAGACATTTCCCAGTAAGCGAGGCTACTAAGGATAAACAACTAGATAGTCAGATCCCACACATACCAAGCATTTCAATAACATACACACAATATGCTCAATATGTGCAAATACAACATGGCATCACAACATGACTCTACAACTCAAGTATTTTATTCAATAAGCTCTGAGGAGCGAGATATTACAAACATGGGTCTCACGACCCAACATTCAGAGCATACAAATCAAATCACAAGCGGAAGCTTAACATGTCTAGGTACAGACATCTATAAATGAAAAAGGCTGAGAAGCCTGACTATCTACCAGATCCTGCCAAGGGCACAAGATCGTAGCTGAGGTAACAAGCTAAACATCGAAGTCCACGCGAAACTACTAGTGAGACTGAAGTCTCTCTGCAAAAAACATAAAATAGGCAAACGTGAGTACAAATGTACCCAGCAAGACTTACATCAGAACTATCTACACATGCATCATTATCAACAAAGGGATGGTGGGGTTTAACTGCAGCAAGCCAGCTTTGACTCGGTGGCTATCCTGAACTACGACTGCAAGTAACTCTTTTGAGGTGGCGCACACGAGTCCACATATTCACCATATCAATACACCACTATGGATCCGCTCCGTCACCCTACGAGAACGCCATCCATAGCACTCACGCTTATCTTGCGCATTTTAGAGTATCCACTTTCACTTGTCTATGAACTGTTATAGGAAATCCAGAAGTCCTTTTCCACGGACACGGCTATTCGAATAGATGATGTTAACCCTGCAGGGGTGTACTTCTTCATACATGTTTCCACCACTTAGCGTCTGCACACGACATGTGCTCGGCAGACTTCAAGCGAAAACCGACGTGGGTGTAGACCACGACCTACCTAAACACTCAAGTATCTAGTCCAGGTTTATCGCCTATTCGGGTTCCATCCATGAGGAGATCCGGCCGGGGTTTCGCTCACAGCCCCAAACGATGTGAACAGGGTTCCGTGACACCAAACGGGCGCCCAGTATACCCGGCCACGTGCCTACCGCATCACAGCCCACCCCTCCGGTCAGCGCTGCGCACAGCCTCCAGCATACTAAAAACACCAGAAACTACTTGCAACTCCTGGACAGAGGACAAGGGTGAATAAGAAGTCGAGCGGGGTCATATTTCAGGGCCTAATGCATGGTAGTAGCTGAATCATGGATCACAAACACAGAACTCAGTTCCTAAGGACGGCTTCAATGAGACAACCCACCATGTACTCCTACATGGCCTCTCACCGATACCTTTACCAAATCGTGTTCACACACTTAGCTCACACATAGTAGGACATGTTCACACACCTCTGATTCATCCCCGATGAATCAGACCGGACTCAACTCTAAGCAGTAGCAGGATGACAAACAAACATGAATGAGTAGGCACAACAAGGCTCAAACAACTCCTACTCATGCTAGTGGGTTTCATCTATTTACTGTGGCAATGACAGGTCATGCAGAGGCTAAAGGGGTTCAGCTACCGCAGCAAGTAACAGATGAATCGTTGTTGTCCTAATGCAGTAAAAGAGAGCAGGAGCGAGAGAGTGGGATTGTATCGGAATGAACAAGGGGGTTTTGCTTGCCTGGCACTTCTGAAGATAGCATTGAGTCTTCATCAGTGTCAATGATCACAATGTCGGAACATCGTCTACCGAGAGGGGACAAACACCGACAAACAAAGAAGAAACACAATCAATGCAATGCACAATATGATGCATGATCATGACATGGCAATATGCTGTGGTTTGAGCTAATGCAACTAGCAACAGATTAAATGAAGTTGGTTTGAATACAAGATTCAAATTCAAACTCCATATGTGATTATTCAAATGCCATTTATATGATTTGTCCTAAACAGCAGCTATAAGTTGTTCTAACATGCATGAAAGTGGTACAGATGGATCGATTGGATTTTTCTGCTCAATTTTCATATATAATTTATTTCATTTGGAGTTACGGTTGAATTTATATGACTTTTAGAAGTTTTGAACATTTTCTGGAATTTCCTGAATTATTATAAAACCAGAAAATGATTTATTGCGTCAGCACTAGGTCATGCTGACCTCAGCAGGTCAACAGGCGTCGACCAGGTCAAACCTAACGCTGGGACCCACTAGTCAGTGGCTAGACTAATTAACAGGGGGGTTACTGCTAATTTAATCCTAACTAAGAGTGTCAGTGGGTCAAAGTGCGGTCAAACCCGGGTCAAACTCGCCGGAGTTGACCCGCGGCTCGTCGCCGGCGATGCCAGCGACGACGGAGGGCGTCGGAAACGCTCCTCCGGCGACCAAATCGGCGACTGAGGGGCTCTACGCGTAGCTGGTGTGTGCGCGCATCGAATCGTGGAATCCGTTCGTGCTGGGGAGGTCGGACTTGGCGACGGCGGCGAACGAGGCGGCGGCCGGAGCTACGGCTGCTCGGCGCGAGGGCTGCTGCGCGTTAGCAAGTGAGTTGAGGAGCGCGGCGGGATCTCGGGTGCTCCAGGAGGACTCGAGGTGCATGGGTTCGGGCGCAAGGACACGGCAAGGCCATTCCCGACGTCCATGGCGGGCGGCGGCGCTCGGGTTGGCGGGGACGATGGATACGGCACGAAATCAAGCGAAAGGACGGAGTGTGAATGAAGAGGAGCTCACGTCGAGTCTGCAGGGGTGGTCAGTGGGCTCGGGGAGGCTGCGAGGCGAGCGCGGGGTCGCCGGCGATCTCGGGGGCCGGAGCTTGAAGACGATGAAGAAGGCGGTGATGCAGTGCGTCCGACGTAGCTTGGCTCTGCGTAGGTGATGAGGACGACGCTGTGGTCCTTCTGGATTGGTCGGCGAGGCGAGTGGTGGTCGGTGGCCGTGGCTATGGCGAGCGGCGGCGACGGCGACTCTCGGGTGAGCTCGGGGAAGAGAGTCAAGGGAGGGAGAGAGGGTGCAGCGAGTGAGGGAGAGGAGCGAGGGGACACGGGGCATCGTCGTGGCGTCACTAGGAGGGCCGGGGAAGCAGGAGGTGGCGCGCGCGTGCCCACGCGCGGCGACCACACGCCCTCCTGCCTACTGGCAGGAGGTTGAAGACGATGGGGGCGACTGCTGGGCTGGGCCAACAGTGCTGGGCCGCAGCTGGGCCGCCAGGTAGGTTAGGTAGGTGGCCTGGTGGCCTTCTCTCCCTCTCTTTATTATTTGTTTCAGTTTTTCTAATTTCTGCTACTGTTTTGCAAATAAAATACTAACCAAACACTTTGGTTAATTCTGTAAATTTTTGTGAGGAATATTTGAACTATTTTCAAACCACACAACAAATTTCAGAATATTTGGAGCAACCAATATTTAAGGGTAATTTTAAACTCCAACTCAAAATCATAATGATTTAATTCAATGACCAAAATGTCCTGGAAAAATATGCATCATCTCTGGTAGAGGCTTTCACCTTTTTCCATAAATCATGAACTTTTAAAAAGGATTTTTTGAGGTCATTGAAAATATTTTGGTTGAACCTATTTGAATTGCATTTGTGCTAGGGTTTATCAATCCCCATTTCAAGTTTATTTAAATTGTAAACATGATGACAAGAGAAACAAGCAAAGGCAGCAGGGGCTGAGCTAGGGCTGTGACAACTCACCCCCACTAAACAAGAATCTCGTCCCGAGATTCAAGACGTGAGGTAAGAATACAAAGGGGACACTAAGTATCACAAACTTCATGATCCAACTATCTTTCTCGAGGATGCTGATTCAGTGCTCCAATTGATCTTAACGTCTTTGCTTTTGAGATCTTCATCCAACACGAGGACAGAGACACTCTACAAGGATGGATCATCTTAATGATCACAAGATCAACTGACGGAATGAGATGTAGGACATCTCTTGAGCTGAGAGGAAAAACACACATCATGAAGGACGGAAGAAACAATTTGATGAGGTTTCAGAGTAGCGAGGATAATAGTTGCCATGATACCACAACGAGACACCTTAGGGAAGGTAACTCGTAGAATATATCCCCCGTAAGTGGCAAAAAGAATTACCTTTGATATAGAGATCATTGAGACTCTCTATATCAGCCTAAGGCAAATCACAATCGATCATTTGGAGGAGTTCGGTGGAATGACATTCCCGGGCCAGAATGGATGATGTGGATTACCTTGTTGAAGACAACACAAGGGATGATTTTGCTTATCATTGGCGATGGACGGAACCCAAGGTAGAATGGCACAATGGCAGTGCAAGCTAGAACAAGGTGCAAATGCTGGGAATGACTCTGGTCACTGGGGAGAGGCTCAGCAGTAGAGAGTGATTCCACTATTGGAGTGGTTATAGCATAACTGAAAAGACTAGGAGCAATCCCAGTTAGTGCCGATGATAACACCTAGCGCTTGTGTGTGCTCTCAAGAACTTGAGCATTTCCATATTCATAGAGGCTTTACCAATATCCGTGTCAGGGATCCTGGCAACACAACATACTACCATGACGAATACCGGTGGAGGATTCAGATACAAAGGAAGACAACACTTTCTCAAATTTCACCTTAGCGGGGCCAAGGGGACTAAATCTGGATGATCGACCGGGAGACATTTAGCACTCCGCTTCTAATGTTCTCCTTGATGTTCTAGTGCAACCCATTGATTAAAATTGTTTGGTTCCCAGAACATCAAGTAAAAGGTCGGACTTCGAAAGCTCAAGGATCCTTAAGGAATAATTACGGATGGAAATCCTGCAAAATCCTTATGGGGAGGTGGCCAACTTCTTCAATCAAGATACTACAATAATAGGTCTTCCGGCGGGGTGTGTTGGCCACGACATCCACTTTACCGGTTATCGCGAGACCAATATTATAGTTCTTGGGAAATGTTCCAACCATCACATCTGCCTGAGATTCAGATCTGGTTGGTGTCAGAATATTCCAGACTCATCAAGTCTAGAAAGAAAAATGAAATTTTGCAACACAAATCGACAAGATGATGTTGCGAGATTCTCGGGGAATGGACTATGGTAGTAAGCTCCAAAATATGAGCCGGTTCTGCTACAAACATGTGAACACGTTGTCCGAGACAAACGGGACCACGTGGTAGTCTTATAATAAAATACTACCAAGTTCAGGTTGGGGAACCATCATCAAGGATAACAAAGTCCTAATATAAGTCATGATTCTTAAAAAGGAACTTCTTCTCCTTGAACAAATCAATCAGTGGCTTGGTGTGCTAGGGACACATATAGAATGAAGGTTGCAAGTCTCCACACCACAGAATACTTCACACGTATGCATGACTGACTTGGAATGACTCCAGAGGAAGCAAAGCCAACTTTCCCGAATTCACGGTGGCAACTTGCATCAATGCACATGAATTACAGAAAGTCACTTCTTACATCCGAACATATGCTTCATGAGCTAGCATGAAGAAATGCTTTCAAAAGTTTCCAACACTAGCTTAATGTTCAACCAAATCATGGAGAAGATAACAATGTTGCTGATGGGCTCAACAACAATTCATCCAAGTTTCCATAAAAGTGGGATTCCATAATTATGAGAACAAGTGATAGTATTGGTCAGACCAAAGGATATAATGGTGTATGCTCGAGGGATCAACCACGAGTAAGACAACATTAAGAACATCGTTGGTTCTGATTTGATTTGAGGATAGCCCACACTCAAACCAAAGTTTTGGCAAGACAATAGGTCCAACAACTGGTCACGAGGATCAATTGATAAAGATATCATCTTTCTTCAACACACATACAAGATATCCCTTAAGATGAACTAGATCGGACAGGCTTCCATCTTCCAACACAGACTCTTGGAGAAGGGGTGGCTACAAGAAACCAACTTGATCACGAGCTCAACATAGCGATCAGGTGACAACCCGGGAATACTTCCGAGAAGATATTCGGAACATCACGAACCACCAATATGTTATTAAGTGCAAGAACAATCTTGCTTTTCAGGGCAAGACGATATGATCAAAAGAGCAAGGGGTTGATACAATACTAACTCATTGATCAAAGAGTGCACCGGAAAATAAGGACTAGGTAGCATGATCAACCTTAGGGTGATGATTCAGTAACCAACACGCTAAGAATGAGATTATTGTCCATTTCACTACCAAGCAACAGAGTTGCTAGGAGTATAGATTTCACACATCACATTTCACTTGGCGGCATTCCGGTTGCAACAACACAGAAGCCGAGAAATGAATAATGAGGGCGAGAAGTATCACTGTATCAAGAATTCATAAGATGATGTGTAATTCCTATGACTTTCTTGACATAAAGAGAGTAATACCTCAAGGTAGAATAGAACAACAACTGGATTAGTATTTTGATCTGCAGAGTATGACTACTTTGGCCCAATCCTAGATATGGATGAGGTACTGGAGTTTGTTTCTCCTAGTCATTCTGAACTAGAATGGTTTGACGGACCACAAGAGTAATAGGCATCGATGAGCTCGAGTGCACAACTACTCTTGACTATCAATTGATAGACGAGGGTCGGAAGACAACTAAAAAGGGACAACCCAAAAGAACATACGATTTTCTGAGTTGTGGATGCATAGATTAGTATGTCGAGCAAAGCTCAATATTTTTCTTCCGGATAACCCATGCAGAAAGGTAGAACTGGCAGAGTCACAATATAGAATGGAGAACTCTTCGAGATCACTCTTGTTGTGATCTTTTGGTTCAACAAACTTCTGCCATAAGTGGTTCATAGTATTTGGAAGAAGGAAATACCACGGACCTCGAGGACTAATGCAAAGGTTACTAATATCCTAAAGGAACGAGCAAAGACTATCAACATGAGGTAAGTAGGGTGAGTCTCGGGTTCAAAAACCCAGGAGTAGAATACCTAACTAAATGGCATCACGGGATGCTTTCGAGAATAAAGTCCAGAATCATCACACTAGGACACAAATCATGGCTAATTACTAGGTGATACTCTAGACACCTAGGGTCATAGTAATAGCTCCAACATAAATGCTGAGGCAATGAAATACCTCAACACACTAGTTAGGGTGGTTGATCTGGCACAAAGGATCTTCAGAACAGTAAAAGGAATTTGCAAATGCATCAGACTATTTAGAAACCTGGGATGACTCAGACAGCATAACGGCTGTAAATGCTCAAAAAGATTTGAGACATCCAGCGAAAATGGTGGCATAACCACTTAACATCACAATATCAAGGTTCCTAGACCAACTATCAACATACAGAAGTAGTAGAAACTGAACAGAGGCTTAAATCCATCAATCCTATAAGTCTATGGATTAGTAACACGTCATCCTAATAGATAGATGAGAAGCCTAGTTCTTAAACCCCGTAGAAGAGAAGAGGATGACTCAGATCAGAAGGCACAAGGTATAAGGAGTAAAAAGAGCCTTACGTTCCATCCCACAATCAATTCCCCTACATATAACTAAAGCATTTCTAGACTCAACTTCGACCAGTTTGGCTTAGTAAACCTACAAGCAGTCAGGCTCTGATACCAAAGCTGTCAGGACCCCGACTCAATGCCACATCGACCTAGCATGTAACACCTCATATCACTTTGCGGCCTCACACACGGTATTCCCACGGGTGTTGCCTTACCTTTTCCCGGAACTGTTTGCGCCTTTTGGCACACGTATATGATAGTGTCGCTAGCATCCATATGATAAGGAGCCCGGGCTGACATGGCTAGTCGTAAACCCAAAGTGGCATAGACTTACAGGGACAGGCATCCATGACCCAGCATCGAACATGTCGGTCATTAGCGAGTGAATCCAGGCTGTAGCACTGGGCTAGAAGGACTCCGGTGAACTGGGCTGTAGCAGGCTAACAGGACTCCGGTATTCATCGCGTGACATTTCCCCGAAGGGACAGACACAGGAACGAAGAAGGACACATGCCGGCCAGCCTAAGTGTTCCGGAGCAGTAGCAAGCTACCATGGCTCAGTGGAAACACTAGGAGACATTTCCCGGTAAGCGAGGCTACTAAGGATAAACAACTAGATAGTCAGATCCCACACATACGATATGTGCAAATACAACATGGCATCACAACATGACTCTACAACTCAAGTATTTTATTCAATAGGCTCCGAGGAGCGAGATATTACAAACATGGGTCTCACGACCCAACATTCAGAGCATACAAATCAAATCACAAGTGGAAGCTTAACATGTCTGGGTACAGACATCTATAAATGAAAAAGGCTGAGAAGCCTGACTATCTACCAGATCCTGCCGAGGGCACAAGATCGTAGCTGAGGTAACAAGCTAAACGTCGAAGTCCACGCGAAACTACTAGTGAGACTGAAGTCTCTCTGCAAAAAACATAAAATAGGCAAACGTGAGTACAAATGTACCCAGCAAGACTTACATCAGAACTATCTACATATGCATCATTATCAACAAAGGGATGGTGGGGTTTAACTGCAGCAAGCCAGCTTTGACTCGGTGGCTATCCTGAACTACGACTGCAAGTAACTCTTTTGAGGTGGCGCACACGAGTCCACATATTCACCATATCAATACACCACCATGGATCTGCTCCGTCACCCTACGAGAATGCCATCCATAGCACTCACGCTTATCTTGCGCATTTTAGAGTATCCACTTTCACTTGTCTATGAACTGTTATAGGCAATCCAGAAGTCCTTTTCCGCGGACACGGCTATTCGAATAGATGATGTTAACCCTGCAGGGGTGTACTTCTTCATACATGTTTCCACCACTTAGCGTCTGCACATGACATGTGCTCGGCAGACTTCAAGCGAAAACCGACGTGGGTGTAGACCACGACCTACCTAAACACTCAAGTCTCTAGTCCAGGTTTATCGCCTATTCGGGTTCCATCCATGAGGAGATCCGGCCGGGGTTTCGCTCATAGCCCCAAATGATGTGAACAGGGTTCCGTGAAACCAAACGGGTGCCCGGTATACCCGGCCACGTGCCTACCGCATCACAGCCCACCCCTCCGGTCAGCGCTGCGGACGGCCTCCAGCATACTAAAAACACCAGAAACTACTTGCAACTCCTAGACAGAGGACAAGGGTGAATAAGAAGTCGAGCGGGGTCATATTTCAGGGCCCAATGCATGGTAGTAGCTGAATCATGGATCACAAACACAGAATTCAGTTCCTAAGGACGGCTTCAATGAGACAACCCACCATGTACTCCTACATGGCCTCTCACCAATACCTTTACCAAATCGTGTTCACACACTTAGCTCACACACAGTAGGACATGTTCACACACCTCTGATTCATCCCCAATGAATCAAACCGGACTCAACTCTAAGCAGTAGCAGGCATGACAAACAAACATGAATGAGTAGGCACAACAGGGCTCAAACAACTCCTACTCATGCTAGTGGGTTTCATCTATTTACTGTGGCAATGACAGGTCATGCAGAGGCTAAAGGGGTTCAGCTACCGCAGCAAGTAACAGATGAATCGTTGTTGTCCTAATGCAGTAAAAGAGAGCAGGAGCGAGATAGTGGGATTGTATCGGAATGAACAAGGGGGTTTTGCTTGCCTAGCACTTCTGAAGATAGCATTGAGTCTTCATCAGTGTCAACGATCACAACGTCGGAACATCGTCTACCGAGAGGGGACAAACACCGACAAACAAAGAAGAAACACAATCAATGCAATGCACAATATGATGCATGATCATGACATGGCAATATGTTGTGGTTTGAGCTAATGCAACTAGCAACAGATTAAATGAAATTGGTTTGAATACAAGATTCAAATTCAAACTCCATATGTGATTATTCAAATGCCATTTATATGATTTGTCCTAAACAGCAGCTATAAGTTGTTCTAACATGCATGAAAGTGGTACATATGGATAGATTGGATTTTTCTGATCATTTTTCATATATGATTTATTTCATTTGGAGTTACGGTTGAATTTATATGATTTTTAGAAGTTTTGAACATTTTCTGGAATTTCCTGAATTATTATAAAACCAGAAAATGATTTATTGCGTCAGCACTAGGTCATGCTGACCTCAGCAGGTCAACAAGCATCGACCAGGTCAAACCTAACGCTAGGACCCACTAGTCAGTGGCTAGACTAATTAACAGGGGGGTTAGTGCTAATTTAATCCTAACTAAGAGTGTCAGTGGGTCAAAGTGCGGTCAAACCCGGGTCAAACTCGCCGGAGTTGACCCGCGGCTCATCGCCGGCGACGCCAGCGACGGCGGATGGCGTCGGAAACGCTCCTCCGGCGACCAAATCGGCGACTGAGGGGCTCTACGCGTAGCTGGTGTGTGCGCGCATTGAATCGTGGCATCCGTTCGTGCTGGGGAGGACGGACTTGGCGACGGCGGCGAACGAGGCGGCGACCGGAGCTACGGCTGCTCGGTGCGAGGGCTGCTGCGCGTTAGCAAGTGAGTTGAGGAGCGCGGCGGGATCTCGGGCGCTCCAGGAGGACTCGAGGTGCATGGGTTCGGGCGCAAGGACACGGCAAGGCCATTCCCGACGTCCATGGTGGGCGGCGGCGCTCGGGTTGGCGGGGACGATGGATACGGCACGAAATCGAGCGAAAGGACGGAGGGGAAACGAAGAGGAGCTCACGTCGAGTCTGCAGGGGTGGTCAGTGGGCTCGGGGAGGCTGCGAGGCGAGCGCGGGGTCGCCGGCGATCTCGGGGGCCGAAGCTTGAAGACGATGAAGAAGGCGGTGATGCAGTGCGTCCGACGTAGCTTGGCTCTGCATAGGTGATGAGGACGACGCTGCGGTCCTTCTGGATTGGTCGGCGAGGCGAGTGGTGGTCGGTGGCCGTGGCTATGGCGAGCGGCGGCGACGGCGACTCTCGGGTGAGCTCGGGGAAGAGAGTCAAGGGAGGGAGAGAGGGTGCAGCGAGTGAGGGAGAGGAGCGAGGGGACACGGGGCGTCGTCGTGGCGTCGCTAGGAGGGCCGGGGAAGCAGGAGGTGGCGCGCGCGTGCCCACGCGCGGCGACCACACGCCCTCCTGCCTACTGGCAGGAGGTTGAAGACGGTGGGGGCGACTGCTGGGCTAGGCCAACAGTGCTGGGCCGCAGCTGGGCCGCCAGGTAGGTTAGGTAGGTGGCCTGGTGGCCTTCTCTCCCTCTCTTTATTATTTGTTTCAGTTTTTCTAATTTCTGCTACTGTTTTGCAAATAAAATACTAACCAAACACTTTGGTTAATTCCGTAAATTTTTGTGAGGAATAATTGAACTATTTTCAAACCACACAACAAATTTCAGAATATTTGGAGCAACCAATATTTAAGGGTAATTTTAAACTCCAACTCAAAATCATAATGATTTAATTCAATGACCAAAATGTCCTGGAAAAATATGCATCATCTCTGGTAGAGGCTTTCACCTTTTTCCATAAATCATGAACATTTAAAAAGGATTTTTTGAGGTCATTGAAAATATTTTGGTTGAACCTATTTGAATTGCATTTGTGCTAGGGTTTATCAATCCCCATTTCAAGTTTATTTAAATTGTAAACATGATGACAAGAGAAACAAGCAAAGGCAGCAGGGGCTGAGCTAGGGCTGTGACAACTCACCACCACTAAACAAGAATCTCGTCCCGAGATTCAAGACGTGAGGTAAGAAGACAAAGGGGACACTAAGTATCACAAACTTCATGATCCAACTGTCTTTCTCGAGGATGCTGATTCAGTGCTCCAATTGATCTTAACGTCTTTGCTTTTGAGATCTTCATCCAACACGAGGACAGAGACACTCTACAAGGATGGATCATCTTAATGATCACAAGATCAACTCACGGAATGAGATGTAGGACATCTCTTGAGCTGAGAGGAAAAACACACATCATGAAGGACGGAAGAAACAATTTGATGAGGTTTCAGAGTAGCGAGGATAATAGTTGCCATGATACCACAACGAGACACCTTAGGGAAGGTAACTCGTAGAATATATCCCCCGTAAGTGGCAAAAAGAATTACCTTTGATATAGAGATCATTGAGACTCTCTATATCAGCCTAAGGCAAATCACAATCGATCATTTGGAGGAGTTCGGTGGAATGACATTCCCGGGCCAGAATGGATGATGTGGATTACCTTGTTGAAGACAACACAAGGGATGATTTTGCTTATCATCGGCGATGGACGGAACCCAAGGTAGAATGGCACAATGGCAGTGCAAGCTAGAACAAGGTGCAAATGCTGGGAATGACTCTGGTCACTGGGGAGAGGCTCAGCAGTAGAGAGTGATTCCACTATTGGAGTGGTTATAGCATAACCGAAAAGACTAGGAGCAATCCCAGTTAGTGCCGATGATAACACCTAGCGCTTGTGTGTGCTCTCAAGAACTTGAGCATTTCCATATTCATAGAGGCTTTACCAATATCCGTGTCAGGGATCCTGGCAACACAACATACTACCATGACGAATACCGGTGGAGGATGCAAATACAAAGGAAGACAACACTTTCTCAAATTTCACCTTAGCGGGGCCAAGGGGACTAAATCTGGATGATCGACCGGGAGACATTTAGCACTCCGCTTCTAATGTTCTCCTTGATGTTCTAGTGCAACCCATTGATTAAAATTGTTTGGTTCCCAGAACATCAAGTAAAAGGTCGGACTTCGAAAGCTCAAGGATCCTTAAGGAATAATTACGGAGGGAAATCCTGCAAAATCCTTATGGGGAGGTGGCCAACTTCTTCAATCAAGATACTACAATAATAGGTCTTCCGGCGGGGTGTGTTGGCCACGACATCCACTTTACCGGTTATCGCGAGACCAATATTATAGTTCTTGGGAAATGTTCCAACCATCACATCTGCCTGAGATTCAGATCTGGTTGGTGTCAGAATATTCCAGACTCATCAAGTCTAGAAAGAAAAATGAAATTTTGCAACACAAATCAACAAGATGATGTTGCGAGATTCTCGGGGAATGGACTACGGTAGTAAGCTCCAAAATATGAGCCGGTTCTGCTACAAACATGTGAACACGTTGTCCGAGACAAACGGGACCACGTGGTAGTCTTATAATAAAATACTACCAAGTTCAGGTTGGGGAACCATCATCAAGGATAACGAAGTCCTAATATAAGTCATGATTCTTAAAAAGGAACTTCTTCTCCTTGAACAAATCAATCAGTGGCTTGGTGTGCTAGGGACACATATAGAATGAAGGTTGCAAGTCTCCACACCACAGAATACTTCACACGTATGCATGACTGACTTGGAATGACTCCAGAGGAAGCAAAGCCAACTTTCCCGAATTCACGGTGGCAACTTGCATCAATGCACATGAATTACAGAAAGTCACTTCTTACATCCGAACATATGCTTCATGAGCTAGCATGAAGAAATGCTTTCAAAAGTTTCCAACACTAGCTTAATGTTCAACGAAATCATGGAGAAGATAACAATGTTGCTGATGGGCTCAACAACAATTCATCCAAGTTTCCATAAAAGCGGGATTCCATAATTATGAGAACAAGTGATAGTATTGGTCAGACCAAAGGATATAATGGTGTATGCTCGTGGGATCAACCACGAGTAAGACAACATTAAGAACATCGTTGGTTCTGATTTGATTTGAGGATAGCCCACACTCAAACCAAAGTTTTGGCAAGAAAATAGGTCCAACAACTGGTCACGAGGATCAATTGATAAAGATATCATCTTTCTTCAACACACATACAAGATATCCCTTAAGATGAACTAGATCGGACAGGCTTCCATCTTCCAACACAGACTCTTGGAGAAGGGGTGGCTACAAGAAACCAACTTGATCACGAGCTCAACATAGCGATCAGGTGACAACCCGGGAATACTTCCGAGAAGATATTCAGAACATCACGAACCACCAATATGTTATTAAGCGCGAGAACAATCTTGCTTTTCAGGGCAAGACGATATGATCAAAAGGGCAAGGGGTTGATACAATACTAACTCATTGATCAAAGAGTGCACCGGAAAATAAGGACTAGGTAGCACGATCAACCTTAGGGTGATGATTCAGTAACCAACACGCTAAGAATGAGATTATTGTCCATTTCACTACCAAGCAACAGAGTTGCTAGGAGTATAGATTTCACACATCACGTTTCACTTGGCGGCGTTCCGGTTGCAACAACACAGAAGCCGAGAAATGAATAATGAGGGCGAGAAGTATCACTGTATCAAGAATTCATAAGATGATGTGTAATTCCTATGACTTTCTTGACATAAAGAGAGTAATACCTCAAGGTAGAATAGAACAAAAACCGGATTAGTATTTTGATCTGCAGAGTATGACTACTTTGGCCCAATCCTAGATATGGATGAGGTACTGGAGTTTGTTTCTCCTAGTCATTCTGAACTAGAATGGTTTGACGGACCACAAGAGTAATAGGCATCGATGAGCTCGAGTGCACAACTACTCTTGACTATCAATTGATAGACGAGGGTCGGAAGACAATTAAAAAGGGACAACCCAAAAGAACATACGATTTTCTGAGTTGTGGATGCACAGATTAGTATGTCGAGCAAAGCTCAATATTTTTCTTCCGGATAACCCATGCAGAAAGGTAGAACTGGCAGAGTCGCAATATAGAATGGAGAACTCTTCGAGATCACTCTTGTTGTGATCTTTTGGTTCAACAAACTTCTGCCATAAGTGGTTCATAGTATTTGGAAGAAGGAAATACCACGGACCTCGAGGACTAATGCAAAGGTTACTAATATCCTAAAGGAACGAGCAAAGACTATCAACATGAGGTAAGTAGGGTGAGTCTCGGGTTCAAAAACCCAGGAGTAGAATACCTAACTAAATGGCATCACGGGATGCTTTCGAGAATAAAGTCCAGAATCATCACACTAGGACACAAATCATGGCTAATTACTAGGTGATACTCTAGACACCTAGGGTCATAGTAATAGCTCCAACATAAATGCTGAGGCAATGAAATACCTCAACACACTAGTTAGGGTGGTTGATCTGGCACAAAGGATCTTCAGAACAGTAAAAGGAATTTGCAAATGCATCAGACTATTTAGAAACCTGGGATGACTCAGACAGCATAACGGCTGTAAATGCTCAAAAAGATTTGAGACATCCAGCGAAAATGGTGGCATAACCACTTAACATCACAATATCAAGGTTCCTAGACCAACTATCAACATACAGAAGTAGTAGAAACTGAACAGAGGCTTAAATCCATCAATCCTATAAGTCTATGGATTAGTAACACGTCATCCTAATAGATAGATGAGAAGCCTAGTTCTTAAACCCCGTAGAAGAGAAGAGGATGACTCAGATCAGAAGGCACAAGGTATAAGGAGTAAAAAGAGCCTTACGTTCCATCCCACAATCAATTCCCCTACATATAACTAAAGCATTTCTAGACTCAACTTCGACCAGTTTGGCTTAGTAAACCTACAGGCAGTCAGGCTCTGATACCAAAGCTGTCAGGACCCCGACTCAATGCCACATCGACCTAGCATGTAACACCTCATATCACTTTGCGGCCTCACACACGGTATTCCCACGGGTGTTGCCTTACCTTTGCCCGGAACCGTTTGCGCCTTTTGGCACACGTATATGATAGTGTCGCTAGCATCCATATGATAATGAGCCCGGGCTGACATGGCTAGTCGTAAACCCAAAGTGGCATAGACTTACAGGGACAGGCATCCATGACCCAGCATCGAACGTGTCGGTCATTAGCGAGTGAATCCAGGCTGTAGCACTGGGCTAGAAGGACTCCGGTGAACTGGGCTGTAGCAGGCTAACAGGACTCCGGTATTCATCGCGTGACATTTCCCCGAAGGGACAGACACAGGAACGAAGAAGGACACATGCCGGCCAGCCTAAGTCTTTCGGAGCAGTAGCAAGCTACCATGGCTCAGTGGAAACACTAGGAGACATTTCCCGGTAAGCGAGGCTACTAAGGATAAACAACTAGATAGTCAGATCCCACACATACCAAGCATTTCAATAACATACACACAATATGCTCGATATGTGCAAATACAACATGGCATCACAACATGACTCTACAACTCAAGTATTTTATTCAATAGGCTCCGAGGAGCGAGATATTACAAACATGGGTCTCACGACCCAACATTCAGAGCATACAAATCAAATCACAAGTGGAAGCTTAACATGTCTGGGTACAGACATCTATAAATGAAAAAGGCTGAGAAGCCTGACTATCTACCAGATCCTGCCGAGGGCACAAGATCGTAGCTGAGGTAACAAGCTAAACGTCGAAGTCCACGCGAAACTACTAGTGAGACTGAAGTCTCTCTGCAAAAAACATAAAATAGGCAAACGTGAGTACAAATGTACCCAGCAAGACTTACATCAGAACTATCTACATATGCATCATTATCAACAAAGGGATTGTGGGGTTTAACTGCAGCAAGCCAGCTTTGACTCAGTGGCTATCCTGAACTACGACTGCAAGTAACTCTTTTGAGGTGGCGCACACGAGTCCACATGTTCACCACATCAATACACCACTATGGATCCGCTCCGTCACCCTACGAGAACGCCATCCATAGCACTCACGCTTATCTTGCGCATTTTAGAGTATCCACTTTCACTTGTCTATGAACTGTTATAGGCAATCCAGAAATCCTTTTCCGCGGACACGGCTATTCGAATAGATGATGTTAACCCTGCAGGGGTGTACTTCTTCATACATGTTTCCACCACTTAGCGTCTGCACACGACATGTGCTCGGCAGACTTCAAGCGAAAACCGACGTGGGTGTAGACCACGACCTACCTAAACACTCAAGTATCTAGTCCAAGTTTATCGCCTATTCGGGTTCCATCCATGAGGAGATCCGGCCGGGGTTTCGCTCACAGCCCCAAACGATGTGAACAGGGTTCCGTGACACCAAACGGGCGCCCAGTATACCCGGCCACGTGCCTACCGCATCACAGCCCACCCCTCCGGTCAGCGCTGCGCACAGCCTCCAGCATACTAAAAACACCAGAAACTACTTGCAACTCCTGGACAGAGGACAAGGGTGAATAAGAAGTCGAGCGGGGTCATATTTCAGGGCCCAATGCATGGTAGTAGCTGAATCATGGATCACAAACACAGAACTCAGTTCCTAAGGACGGCTTCAATGAGACAACCCACCATGTACTCCTACATGGCCTCTCACCGATACCTTTACCAAATCGTGTTCACACACTTAGCTCACACATAGTAGGACATGTTCACACACCTCTGATTCATCCCCGATGAATCAGACCGGACTCAACTCTAAGCAGTAGCAGGATGACAAACAAACATGAATGAGTAGGCACAACAGGGCTCAAACAACTCCTACTCATGCTAGTGGGTTTCATCTATTTACTGTGGCAATGACAGGTCATGCAGAGGCTAAAGGGGTTCAGCTATCACAGCAAGTAACAGATGAATCGTTGTTGTCCTAATGCAGTAAAAGAGAGCAGGAGCGAGATAGTGGGATTGTATCGGAATGAACAAGGGGGTTTTGCTTGCCTGGCACTTCTGAAGATAGCATTGAGTCTTCATCAGTGTCAACGATCACAACGTCGGAACATCGTCTACCGAGAGGGGACAAACACCGACAAACAAAGAAGAAACACAATCAATGCAATGCATAATATGATGCATGATCATGACATGGCAATATGCTGTGGTTTGAGCTAATGCAACTAGCAACAGATTAAATGAAGTTGGTTTGAATACAAGATTCAAATTCAAACTCCATATGTGATTATTCAAATGCCATTTATATGATTTGTCCTAAACAGCAGCTATAAGTTGTTCTAACATGCATGAAAGTGGTACATATGGATAGATTGGATTTTTCTGATCATTTTTCATATATGATTTATTTCATTTGGAGTTACGGTTGAATTTATATGATTTTTAGAAGTTTTGAACATTTTCTGGAATTTCCTGAATTATTATAAAACCAGAAAATGATTTATTGCGTCAGCACTAGGTCATGCTGACCTCAGCAGGTCAACAGGCGTCAACCAGGTCAAACCTAACGCTGGGACCCACTAGTCAGTGGCTAGACTAATTAACAGGGGGTTAGTGCTAATTTAATCCTAACTAAGAGTGTTAGTGGGTCAAAGTGCAGTCAAACCCGGGTCAAACTCGCCGGAGTTGACCCGCGGCTCGTCGCCGGCGACGCCAGCAACGGCGGAGGGCGTCGGAAACGCTCCTCCGGGGACCAAATCGGCGACTGAGGGGCTCTACGCGTAGCTGGTGTGTGCGCGCATCGAATCATGGCATCCGTTCGTGCTGGGGAGGTCGGACTTGGCGACGGCGGCGAACGAGGCGGCGGCCGGAGCTACGGCTGCTCGGTGCGAGGGCTGCTGCGCGTTAGCAAGTGAGTTGAGGAGCGCGGCGGGATCTCGGGCGCTCCAGGAGGACTCGAGGTGCATGGGTTCGGGCGCAAGGACACGGCAAGGCCATTCCCGACGTCCATGGCGGGCGGCGGCGCTCGGGTTGGCGGGGACGATGGATACGGCACGAAATCGAGCGAAAGGACGGAGGGGAAACGAAGAGGAGCTCACGTCGAGTCTGCAGGGGTGGTCAGTGGGCTCGGGGAGGCTGCGAGGCCAGCGCGGGGTCGCCGGCGATCTTGGGGGCCGGAGCTTGAAGACGATGAAGAAGGCGGTGATGCAGTGCATCCGACGTAGCTTGGCTCTGCGTAGGTGATGAGGACGATGCTGCGGTCCTTCTGGATTGGTCGGCGAGGCGAGTGGTGGTCGGTGGCCGTGGCTATGGCGAGCGGCGGCGACGGCGACTCTCGGGTGAGCTCGGGGAAGAGAGTCAAGGGAGGGAGAGAGGGTGCAGCGAGTGAGGGAGAGGAGCGAGGGGACACGGGGCGTCGTCGTGGCGTCGCTAGGAGGGCCAGGGAAGCAGGAGGTGGCGCGCGCGTGCCCACGCGCCGCGACCACACGCCCTCCTGCCTACTGGCAGGAGGTTGAAGACGATGGGGGCGACTGCTGGGCTGGGCCAACAGTGCTGGGCCGCAGCTGGGCCGCCAGGTAGGTTAGGTAGGTGGCCTGGTGGCCTTCTCTCCTTCTCTTTATTATTTGTTTCAGTTTTTCTAATTTCTGCTACTGTTTTGCAAATAAAATACTAACCAAACACTTTGGTTAATTCTGTAAATTTTTGTGAGGAATATTTGAACTATTTTCAAACCACACAACAAATTTCAGAATATTTGGAGCAACCAATATTTAAGGGTAATTTTAAACTCCAACTCAAAATCATAATGATTTAATTCAATGACCAAAATGTCCTGGAAAAATATGCATCATCTCTGGTAGAGGCTTTCACCTTTTTCCATAAATCATGAACATTTAAAAAGGATTTTTTGAGGTCATTGAAAATATTTTGGTTGAACCTATTTGAATTGCATTTGTGCTAGGGTTTATCAATCCCCATTTCAAGTTTATTTAAATTGTAAACATGATGACAAGAGAAACAAGCAAAGGCAGCAGGGGCTGAGCTAGGGTTGTGACATTGGATCCAGGGTGATTGGATCCGCTCGACCATCACCCAAAAGGATCTCGACGACCTGGCTAACGAAGGCCTGATTGCGCATGGGGCGGCGAGGCTCCCGGGGATGGAGTGGCAGCCACAGCCTCAGGAGGGTGAGTGCGTCCTCTTGGCGACTCATGTAGATTGAGGGTTCTTTCTGCCACCGCATCTTTTCTTTCGAGGGTTTCTGAATTTCTTTGGGGCTCGGCTTCACCACTTTACCCCCAATTCCATTGCCTATCTCGCCGCTTTTGTATCTTTGTGTGAAAACTTCTTGAGTTATCGGCCGCACTGGGGCCTCTTCAAGCACATATTCACTTGTCGTTCTCAGACGGTGAAAAAGGCCAGCCCCAACGATGAGAGAACTCAGGTAATCCAGATGTGTGGGGGTCTCGGGGTCCAGATGAGGAGTAAGAGCGCTTTTCCAGCTATGACCCTTCCCGAGTCAGTCAGAGGGTTGCAGTCGACCTGGTTCTACTGCCAAGACCAGTCGACGCCAGGGCAGTCGACTGGGCTCCCTCCTTTCTCTATGAGTCGAGTGAACAGGCCATCCTCTCTGAAAGTAGTTCCGGAGGAGAAGGCTCGGGTTAAAATGTTGATGGAGCGAGTAGTCCAGTTGATTCGTGATGGTGTGACTGGCATGGACCTTCTGGAGGTTTTCCTTCGGCGGAGCATCCAACCTCTCCAGTACCGGGGCCATCCGATGTGGTTGTACTCTGGTACTGAAGACACCACTCGGGTCCACCCGGAGGAGGTCGATGATGCCACACTGGAGAGGTGGATGACTGCCATCACGGGGAACAAGGACAACCCTCGTGGAGCCAGGAGGATCCCGCCACTCGACCAATCTTATGAGGCGGACAAGGTACGACCATTTTTCTCTGATTGCTCCGTCCGTTCTGTTTCGTCGTAGATTAGTCGATTGACGTTTGTCTTGCTTGTTGTCTTTCAGGAAACCACCGAGTTGTACTCGATGCCCAACGGGGTGCAAGCACAGGCCGAAGAGGAGGAAGGAAGTGGAGGCGAAAGTCAACAGGAGTGGGAGTCGGATGCCGATGAGGGTGATGAAGACGCAGGCTCCGATGAGGAGGAAGAGGAGGATGAAGAGGAGGAGGAACTCGTGCCTCCTCGTTCCGAAAGGAGGTCCAAGCTCGCCCACGACCCTGCGGCCGAACGTGGCAATGGAGTCGTGCCTGCTGGGCAGTCGATGAAACGCCCTCGGACAACTTCACCGGCGCCGACTGAAAAGGCATCAAAGCAACCCCGAGCGGCCCCGACAAAACCGGCGAAGGCCCTACCGAATATGAGGATGGAGATTCCGACTATTTCTGGGTAACGTCATAACCCATGTTTTTTATCCTTGGTCGACTCAATCGCTGACCGACTGATATTTGAAATCACAGTGCTACTACTTCTGAGACTTCAGCCAGGCATGAAGATCAAGAAATGGAAGATGCTGCTACTTCTCATCCTGGTATGATTTGCGCGGTTTCGCTTTCGGTCAATTGAATCTTTATTTTTGACTTTGAACTTCTTCTGCAGCTCCACCTAGCGTTGTCATCCATCTTCCTGACGATGACGATGAAGCGCCACTGAGGCAGAGGAGGAGCAGGAAGGCGACTGTTGGCAAGGCTGCTCAGGTTGTGTCGGCACCTGGACCACTGGTTCCAGAGGGGAGCAACGTTGCTCGGGCTATCGTGTCCTTTGAGGAGCCGTTGACAGTTGCCCGCCCTTCCTTGTCGAGTGCTGACCCGCCTTCCCTCTTCTCCACCTACCACGTCCCGGAGGACCAAGCAAGCGCTGCCAAGGAAGCCATACGCCAGGCCGGGATTATGATGGAGCAGGTGAAGGCGATCCGAACCGCCAGCCAAGCAGCTTATGACGCGAGTTCAGCTCTCCAGAGTAATGTCCAGGTTAGTTAAACATCGACTGGAAATCTTGATGTTTGTCATGCACCCACTGGGTGTGTCAATTCTACGGTGGACTGCTGGCAGTCGACTGTAGTCTTTGTGTCTTGAGATTTCTCGCTTTACTTGTTCCACTTGAGCTTGGTCGAGTGGAATAATAGAACTGGTGGGGGCACGCTGAGTGCACCCACTGGGTGTAGTCCCCGAGACCGTTGTCGATTGCTAGCAGTCGGCTATGGTCTGAAATTTTTTTTTACTGCTGATAGTTAACTGCTATCGGTCGACTGATCGACTCTGAGTCTAGCTGATAGAACTAGTGGGGGCACGCTGAGTGCACCCACTGGGTGTAGTCCCCGAGACTACAGTTGAATGTTTATATTCGGCTGTAGTCTTAGAAATGCTACGATTTTTCTTCTAGTCACTCGGAAGTGATCTGTCGTTGATGTCTGTCGACTGATCTTCCGCAGAAATCTTGTGACCTTGTTTCTCGTTATACCGAATTGGAGAACAAGCATATCTAGCTTGAACTTGACCGGAAGCTTGTCCAAGAGAACTTTACGAAGTCGAAGGAGGAAGCAAAAGGTATGTTTGGTGAGAATCTTGACGACTGTCCTTGCTTCTTGCCTGTCTCCGAGTCTGATCTTATTGTGATTTTTGTAGAAAAACTGAGGGATGCTCTGAAGAAGAAGGACCTTGACCTCGCCGAGGCGCAGAAAGCGGCTTCGGACACGACAAAACTTGCAGAAGAGAAGTTGGCTTCTGTTAATAAACTTGAAGAGGAAAACACTAATCTGAAAGCTGCTCTCGACGTGGCCAACCAAGAAGTCACTCGACTGAAGAACGCCAATATGGTCCTGAGCGACAAAGCCGGCGAACTGGCGGGAAAGAAGAATGACTTGGAGGTTTATCTGGGAGGACTCGCCAAGAAGCTATTCCTCATGCTCGAAGGTAACCCTTTATCTCCGATTAGTAATTACTGACTTGTTGTAAGGGCATTAGCTTATCCTTGAATCGTGTCCACAGAATTCTGCCAAAACCTTGAAGAGGAGACTAGTCGAGTGGAGACTGGCTTGGATCCCATCAATTCTCCCGTGAAGGATGAAACCTCTATGAACGTGCTCCGCCTCGAGTCTCGCATTGCTGCAGTGGTCGATTACCTTGCAAGACTGAAGGTCGCAACGTCGCGCATCGACACATCGCTCTGGCCAGAAGAAACGCTTCAAAATGACCTTGAGTCGCTGATGACTCGACTGAACGAAGTTCCGAGTCGAGTGCAAGAATGGAAGAAGTCTTCTGCCAGGTGCGGTGCTGACGTTGCTCTATCCTTGGTCCGCGTCCACTGCAAGGAAGCGAGAGAAGACAAGCTGGTGTCTCTCAAGGTGGCTAACACTAGGAAGCATGACTTCCATTCTTTCATGGAGACCTTCATCGCGGCTGCCACTCGGATCGCAGATGGGATCGCCCTGGACGAGTTTGTTGCGCCTTCCAGCCCTCCGCAGGAGGGGTAAAAAACTTCTATGCTTGATGATTTGAATTTGCCTCGGAATGCCGAGTGATTTTTGTAACCGACAAACTTTAACAGGCTTGATGCCTGAGCACTTCTGGGTCTGTAGGACGTTATCCGAACTTGATTTGCCATTGAAATACACTTGCTTCTTTCGGACAACCATCTTATTTGGGTTGGAATATATACTAGCATCTGTAATGCTCTTTTGCAGGTAGGAGTGAAGCACAAATTGCAGTCGACTTGTTCTCGTCATGTTTGGGTGAGTGCTGGGTTGCAACCAAACCTCCGAGTGAGAAACTTGTTCTCCACTCAGAAGGATTTTAGAAACTTAGGCGAGCACTTGGCTGCAGCTAAGCTTCCGAGTGGGAGGTTCGCTCTCCACTCGGTAGGATTTTAGAAACTTAGGCGAGCACTGGGCTGCAGCTAAGCCCCCGAGTGGGAGGTTTTCTCTCCACTCGGTAGGATTTTAGAACCTTACGCGAGCACTGGGCTGCAGCTAAGCCCTCGAGTGGGAGGTTTGCTATCCACTCGGTAGGATTTTAGAAACTTAGGCGAGCACTGGGCTGCAGCTAAGCCCCAGAGTG
>NC_041383.1:165207585-165255339 GCF_002162155.2 Triticum dicoccoides
TCATGTTTGGGCAAGTGCTGGGTTGCAGCTAAGCCCCTGAGTGGGAGGTTTGCTCTCCACTCGATGGGTTTTTTAGAAACTTAGGCGAGCACTGGGCTGCAGCTAAGCCCCCGAGTGGGAGGTTTGCTCTCCACTCGGTAGGTTTTTTAGAAACTTAGGCGAGCACTGGGCTGCAGCTAAGCCCCCGAGTGAGAGGTTTGCTCTCCACTCGGTAGGTTTTTTAGAAACTTAGGCGAGCACTGGGCTACAGCTAAGCCCCCGAGTGGGAGGTTTGCTCTCCACTCGGTAGGTTTTTTAGAAACTTAGGCGAGCACTGGGCTGCAGCTAAGCCCCCGAGTGGGAGGTTTGCTCTCCACTCGGTAGGATTTTTAGAAACTTAGGCGAGCACTGGGCTGCAGCTAAGCCCCCGAGTGGGAGGTTTGCTCTCCACTCGGTAGGATTTTTAGAAACTTAGGCGAGCACTGGGCTGCAGCTAAGCCCCCGAGTGGGAGGTTGGCTCACCACTCAGTAGGATTTTGTTTAACTTAGGCGAAACGGATTCGCAGCTAAGCCTCCGAGTGGAAGGCTGGCTTACCACTCGGTAGGATTTTTTACAAGCTTAGGCGAAACGGGTTCGCAGCTAAGCCACCCACTGGGGGACAGATTTATGAGAACAAAAGCAATAACAATTACTGAGAAAATTATGAAACTCTTGTCTTTGATGAATACACTACAGGAGTACTTTTATTACAACTCATCCGAGTGAAAAACTTAAGTATAAAAAGGGCGGAGCAGGTCCTCGTTCCATGCTCTGGGCTTGTCAATCTGGTGCTCGACATTGTAAAGACGGTATGCCCCATTATGGAGAACCTTGGTGACGATGAAGGGACCTTCCCAAGTAGGAGCAAGCTTGTGTGGTTTCTGCTGATCCACTCGGAGAACTAAATCTCCCTCTTGGAAAGCTCGACTCTTCACATTTCTGGCATGGAAGCAACGCAAGTCCTGCTAGTAAATGGTCAATCGGATCAAGGCCATCTCTCTTTCTTCTTCTAGAAGGTCGACCGCGTCCTGTCGGGCTTGCTCTGCTTCAGCTTCGGTGTAGAGTTCGACTCGGGGTGCGTTGTGAAGCAGGTCACTCGGCAAGACTGCTTCAGCTCCGTAGACCAAGAAGAATGGAGTCCTCCCAGTCGACCGGTTTGGCGTGGTCCTTAATCCCCAAAGCACCGACGGAAGTTCGTCGACCCATGCGCCAGCTGCGTGCTTGAGGTCGCGCATCAGTCGGGGTTTCAACCCTTTGAGAATTAAGCCATTTGCTCGTTCCGCTTGTCCATTCGACTGAGGGTGGGCGACTGAAGCATAGTCGACTCATGTACCCTGAGATGCACAGAAGGCTCTGAATTCTTCGGAGTCGAAGTTTGACCCATTGTCTGTGATGATACTGTGAGGAACTCCATATCTGAATACTAACTCCTTGATGAAGCTGACGGCGGTGCCGGCATCCAGATTCTTGATGGGTTTAGCCTCAATCCACTTAGTGAACTTGTCGACTGCTACCAATACATGGGTGTAACCGCTTCTGCCTGTTCTCAGTGGTCCAACCATATCCAACCCCCATACAGCGAAAGGCCAGACGATTGGAATGGTCTTCAAGGCTGAGGCGGGTTTGTGCGACATATTGGAGTAGAATTGACATCCTTCACACTTGTCGACTATCTCTTTCGCCATCTCATTTGCTCTGGGCCAGTAAAAACCCGCTCGGTATGCCTTAGCGATGATGGTCCGAGAGGACGCATGATGGCCACAGGTCCCCAAGTGGATGTCGTTGAGAATCATTCGACCTTCTTCCGGTGTTACGCATTTCTGGCTGACTCCAGTCGCACTTTCTCTGTACAACTGTCCCCTCATGACGGTGAAGGCTTTGGATCGGCGGACGATCTCTCGAGCCTCTTCTTCATTCTCGGGGAGCTCTTTCCTTAGAATATAGGCGATATAGGGCACTGTCCAGTTGGGAGTGATGACCAGAACTTCCATCATTAAGTCGACCACAGCTGGGACCTCGACTTCAGTCGGATCTGTGGAGCTTTTTGGCTGCGGGGCTTCCTCAGTGAAAGGATCTTCTTGAACCGACAGCGTGTGAACATGCTCCAAAAACACGCCACTCGGAATGGCTTCCCTCTTGGAACCTATCTTGGCCAAGTCATCGGCTGCTTGATTTTTCAGTCGGGGAACGTGATGGAGCTCTAATCCCTCAAATTTCTTCTCCAGCTTTCTGACTGCATTGCAGTAACCAGTCATGGCTGGGCTTCTGACATCCCACTCCTTCATCACTTGGTTGACCACTAAGTCTGAGTCACCATAGACCATGAGGCGACGGACGCCGAGTGAAATGGCCATACGTAATCCGCACAAGAGTGCTTCGTATTCTGCTTCATTGTTGGAGGAATCAAAGTGAATCTGGAGTACATATCTGAGCTTATCTCCTTGGGGGGAAACCAAGACCACTCCGGCACCGGAACCATTCAGCATTTCGGAGCCATCAAAGAACATAGTCCAGTGCTCCGAGTGAACTTGGGTCGGTAACTGTTGTTCAGTCCACTCGGCGAGGAAATCTGCTATTGCTTGGGACTTGATAGCTTTCTTTGCCTCAAATCTGATATCTAGGGGAAGAAGTTCAATCGCCCATTTTGCCACTTGACCGGTTGCGTCTCTGTTATGCAGAATCTCTGATAAGGGGGCGTCGGTGACAACTGTGATGATATGGTCAGAGAACTAGTGAGCAACTTTCTTTGTGGTCATATAAATCCCATATACAAGCTTCTGATAATGAGGGTATCGTTGTTTGGATGGGGTCAGGACTTCGGAAATGTAATATACTGGGCGCTGAACTTTGAAGGCTTTCCCTTCTTCTTCCCGCTCGACCGTAAGTACAGTAGTGACGACTTGTCCTGTGGCTGCAATGTAAAGCAGCAAAGGCTCTTTGCTGATCGGGGCAGCAAGCACCTGCTGGGTGGAAAGCAGGGTTTTTAACTCTGCAAACGCTGTGTCAGCTTCAGGAGTCCACTCGAACTTGTCTGACTTCTTCATCAGTCGGTAAAGAGGCAATACCTTCTCACCGAGACGAGAGATGAATCGACTTAAAGCGGCCAAGCAACCAGTAAGCTTCTGAACATCGTGCACACGCACAGGTCGTTTCATTAGGAGTATTGTGCCTACTTTCTCTTGGTTTGCATCGATTCCCCATTCGGAAACGAGAAAACCGAGTAATTTTCCACCAGGAACTCTGAATGTGCACTTGGATGGGTTAAGCTTGATATCGTACCTCCTGAGGTTGGCAAATGTTTCAGCGAGGTCAGTCAGCAGGTCGGAACCTTTCTGTGACTTGACCACAATGTCATCCATGTACGCTTCCACATTCCGACTGATTTGAGTGAGCAAACACTTCTGAATCATCCTCATGAACGTGGCTCCAGCATTCTTGAGGCCGAATGGCATGGTGACATAACAGAAGCACCCGAATGGGGTGATGAAAGGCATTTTGATCTCATCGGGCCCAAACAAACGGATCTGATGGTATCCGGAATAAGCGTCCAAGAAAGACAGTCGCTCACATCCCGCAGTCGAGTCAACTATTTGGTCGATGCGGGGAAGAGGAAAATGATCTTTCGGGCAGGCCCGATTGATAAGCTTAAAATCGATGCACATGCGAAGCGAATTGTCCTTTTTGGGGACCATGACGACATTGGCGAGCCACTCGGAGTGGTAAATCTCTCGGATAAACTCTGCTGCTAGGAGCCGAGCCACTTCCTCGCCAATGGCCTTCCTTTTCTGGACGGCGGACCATCGCAGATGTTCCTTCACAGGTTTTGCCTGAATCGACTCGTAGACGATGCTCAGCCAGTCCCCTGGGTACACCCGACATGTCAGAAGGTTTCCATGCAAAGATGTCCCAGTTCTCACGGAGGAACTGGATGAGCGCTTCTTCCTATTTGGGGTCGAGTGTTGTGGAGATATGAGTCGGAGCAGCGTTAGGGTCGGTCGGGTGGATGTGAACGGGTTTTGTCTCACCGGACGACTGAAACATTGATTCCATAGCAGGCTTTTTGGCTTGCAACAGATCACTCGGGTCTGCATTCCTTTTGTGTTCCTGCCACTCTTCTGCCACCATCTGAGCATCGGCGATCTTTGAGCCTTTCCAGAAGCACTCTTCTGCCTTCTTGCGGTTACCAGTGACAGTGATCACGCCTTTAGGGCCAGGCATCTTTAGTTTGAGGTACACGTAACATGGTCGAGCCATAAAACGTGCATAAGCTGGCCTGCCCAAAATTGCATGATAGGCACTCTGGAAATCCACAACCTCAAATGCCAGCTTCTCTTTGCGGAAATTCTTTGAATCACCAAAAACTACGTCAAGAGCAATCTGACCGAGTGATGCGGCCTTCTTGCCAGGGATGACTCCATAGAAACTCATGTTGCTTGTGCTCAGTCTGGACATCGGAATGCCCATCCCTTTCAGCGTCTCAGCGTACAGTATATTCAAACTGCTGCCGCCATCCATCAACACTTTGGTCAGTCGAGTGCCCTCGACGACTGGGTCAACCACCAACGCTTGCCTCCCAGGGGTGGCTATGTGCGTGGGGTGATCAGATTGGTCGAACGTAATGACAGTCTGAGACCACTTCAGGTAATTGGGTGTTGACGGAGCAGCCATATTCACCTCTCGGTTTATAACTTTCAGTCGGTTTTTGCTCTCAACATCGGCAAAAATCATCAAGGTGGAATTGACTTGCGGATATTCCTCGTCACTATCCTCCTTGTCCTCAACCTTGTCCGACTCTTTTTCCTTGTCCTTCGGCTGCTTCCCTTGGAACTGCTGTATCAGGAGTCGACACTGTCGAGTGGTATGCTTCGGGTAGATGAAATTACCCTCTTCATCTTTCTTGGTGTGGATGTGACATGGTAAATCCATCATGTCATTTCCTTCTTTATCCTTTACTTTCTTGGGATTCCAAGGTCCCTTGGGTTTCCCTTTGAACTTTCCTTGGTTTAGGGCCAAGGCTTCTCCAGGAGCGGCTCGCTCGGCTTTACGCTTTTGCTTCCGACTGGAATTTCCGCCTTCGGTGCCCTGGGCGACTGACTTATGCTTGCCGCTCCGGAGCCGATCCTCTTCCTCACCATTGGCATATTTGGTGGCTATTTCCATCATTCGACTCAGAGACATGTCTCCGGTTCGACCGAATTTCAGGCTTAGCTCTCTGTACTTTACGCCTTCCTTGAAGGCGCAAACTGCCTGGTGATCAGATACATTTTCTACTGTGTGATGCAGTGTGATCCATCTTTGTATGTAATCCCTCAGAGTCTCATTCGACTTCTGTACACAAGATTGCAGCTCTGTCAGTCCACCTGCCGCTTGCACGTTCCTTCGAACATCCTGACAAACACTCGGGAGAGGTCCTCCCACGTGTACATGTTGCTGGGTGTCAACTGATTCAGCCATGCCCTGGCTGACCCTTCCAACATGAGAGACAGATGCTTCATGGCCACCTCATCATTTCCGCCGCCGATCTGAACAGCCACTCGGTAGTCCTCGAGCCAAGTATCAGGCTTGGACTCACCGTTGAACTTGCTGACTCCAGTCGCCAACCTGAAGTTGGGAGGAATCACCACGGCTCTGATGGCTCTGCTGAAACACTCTGGTCCGGAGACGTGCACTCAGCTGCTGGTGGGTACATCTCTGTCATTACCCTCTCTGTGGGCTCTGTTCCGGTCGACCAGACCTTAAACGATGATGGATCTCGCATCAAAGCCTGGTTCCCTGGGGTCGACCGGAATTCTTCGCCCGCCACTGTGCTGGCGTCTGTCATCCTGCTGTCGAGGCATATATGGTCCACCCCTCGGGTGAGGAGTGGGCACTCGACGTCGATCGTTGCGATCGAATCGGTGATCATACTGCTCATAGTTCCTGTACTGATCGTGCCGGTCTCCATGCCCTTCACGCCTCGGGGATGATTTAGGGCTATGAGCCGACTAGACCGTATTCGCCGCCACGGATCTGCTACGAATCCTGTTTCGCGACTGCGACACAGCCGAATTCTGATCTCCTGCTGCCCAGAGCAAATCCCTGATCTGCATCAAGCCTCTGCCAGCCTCTGATTGGGAAGGCTGAATCGACTCTGCTATATGGGTTGCAGCTGTCAAATTCTGGATCGGAGTGCGGTATACCTGAGTCGGAGGTTTAAAGAGTTGGCGTCGACTGGAGTCTGGAATCCGTTGCCACGCGCGCTCGTCGAGTGCCCACTGAAGGTTCTCCAATCGAGTGCGCTCAGCCAGGTTGGCCAAGCGCACGTCCTCTAAGGCGCGAGCCTCGGGGGTTTCTCCAACGATCGGAGTATGAAGCGCGTCCATGTTCCGGCGGCGAAGCTCTTCCCTCTGCTGCGAGTCGAGGGGCTCGGGGCGGTACTCCTCATGGTCGTGCGACGGATCGCCTCCGCCGTTGCCTCCCTCGGTGCCGGGAAAGCCAGGGGGAACGTGCGGCCCATTGACCATCAGGACCTCCGCCGCCGGATCACTGATGTCGCATTCGGATGCAGTCTCTGCGGAGCCAGTCGACAGGTCGAATAGGCCGTAGAGAGATTCTTCGGGCTTGATTGCCGCAACTTGGGCAGTGGTCGACTGGCGAGCCATTGCGTGCCTCACCCACCGCTAAAGCCTCGACCGATTGGAGCACTTACGCAGGCGGGAAGCTGGGAGGGAGGATGACACGAAAACCGGCCGATACTGAGTCGACGGTTGCCGCAGAAGGACGCCGCGGACGCATGCTCGAAAGTGCGTAGCTCCGTGGACTGGGAGCGCATCCACGTCGAGCGGAGCCTCCTGCAGCCAGGCAGAGTCGTCGGCGACAAATGTGAGCGCGCCGAGACGGATCTCGCGGCCCTCAACCAAAACTCCACCTGAAACCATGATGATGGGAATTGAAAAGATTGCAACTTTTCCAATAAGTCGCTAAGACACCTGCCCCACGGTGGGCGCCAACTGTCGTGGTTCTAAGTCTGACAGTAGAATAGGGGGCAGGTATAGAGAGGCAAGATCCTAGCTATGGAGCAGTTGTGCACACAAGTGTTTTACGAGTTCAGGCCCTTCTCGGAAGAAGTAACAGCCCTACGTCTCGGAGCCCGGAGGCGATCGACTGGATTATGTGTGTGAGAGTTACAGGGGTGCGAACCCTTCTACCAGTGGAGGGGTGGCTTATATAGAGGACGCCAAGACCCCAGCCAGCCCACGTAGCGGAGGGTTAAAGTACATTAAGGTCAGGCGCTACTGGTAACGCCTTGCATAAAGTGTCATCATGACCATAAAGACTACTTAATTACAGACCGTTTGGATACAGAGTAGATCTTGAACTCCTGGTGGTCGAGTGAGTCTTCATGGTCGAGTGTCTTCAGGTTGGTCGAGTGTCTTCTAGTCCGTCGAATGGAGTTCCTCTAGGTCGACTGGAAGACGGCTTCTTCTAAAAGATGTCCTTGGGGAGGGTACCTTGTACATGTTCATGACCCTACCCTAGGTACATGACTTCATCAATTACTCAAACTTGGACCCATACCGAAAAAGGGTTTCCCCCCGCTTTGTATACAAAGCAATCAACCGGACCATAAATAGAGTACAAAAATAGAGTACTTGAAAGAAAGATACAAAGCTTATGAAAGCATTGCTCATTATATTTGGTGCTACCTCTGTATACTAATATAAAGTATAAGACATTTTTGCAGTTCCACTTGAACTGCACATATGAGAAACTGCAAAAACAACGTGGAACTGGAAAAACATATTATATTAGTGTACAGAGGGAGTATTTCACAACCAAATTTGTATTATAAATTTGTCCTCTAAATGTATGAAATCAAATTTGTATTGGCTCTTTCTAAACATTCTGAACGATGAACTGGAGATGTAATGCAATGGTGGACCTAAAACCTTCGGTGCAAGTCGCCCACATAAATGCTTTCGCAAAGACAGTAGATGACTGGATAATAAGCCGGAAATGAAAATTTTATTCAGGCATCTATCACCTATCGTGAATAAAACACTGTTAATCGAATTACAACCTGATCAGCTGAATGCAGCAAAAGAAACGAAAGAAAAAGGCTTTCAAGTAAACTAACAAAATGCAGCAACAGAACAACATACACGCACGTTCCAATATTAAATAGTACAAATAGCGAGCAGCCCTAATTGTTGACGACCCTGCAGTTCCTCCTGATCTCCCCGTTGGCAGCGGTCTTGAGCTCGATGGCAGCCATCTTGACCATCGCCTTGGCAAACTTCTTCTCCCAGCTCCCGGGGATGAACGCGTTCTCCATAACCTTCGTCACCGTCTTCCCCGACGTGAGCAACGCCGCGTCGGAGGTGAAGAGCACGTTGCGCTTGAGCAGGTTGGTGTAGTACTTGTTGTCCATCCGGTTGGGGGTGACGATGTCCTGCACCACCGTGGGGTCGTTGGTGAAGTTAGGGCTGACGGGGCACTTGCTCTGCAGCAGCCTGGTGAGGCCGGGGTTCATGTCGGAGGGGTTCGGGGGCAGGCGGTCGGTGAAGGAGGAGCAGTGCGAGACGCCGATGGTGTGCGCGCCGGAGAGCACCACGAGGTCGTCCTCGTTCATGTTCTTGGCCTTGAAGCTGTCGACGAGCTGAGTGAGGTTGAAGACGGGCGGGGGGAGGAACTGGAGCGACTCGCTCTCGAGCGACACGCTCCCGTCGAACCGCCCCGCCGGCATCTTGTAGTCGATCCTGCTGCCGCTGAGGAAGTAGGCGGAGTCGCGTGCGGCGAAGGCGATGACGTCGGCGCAGGAGACGACTCCAGGGCAGACCCTCTCGAGGACCGCCTTGGCCGAGTCGATGACCTCGAAGCCGCGCAGGCTGGGAAAGTTGGGCGGGCCGAGCTTCTCCGGCCGCGGGTTCGCCGGCGTCGGGTCCAGCAGCACCGACGCGTCACAGCCCTGCACAAAGCTAATGTTAACCACGTGCTCGTACGGCGCTTTACATGCATATATAGAAAACAGTTCCACGTACCTGGACGAAGCAGTCGTGGAAGGCCATGCGGATGATGCCGGCGCCGAGGCCGGGGTTCCGGGAGACGGCCTTGCCGACGACGGACCTGACGATGATCTCCGCCGCGGGGCACTTCCGGTTGTAGTACCCGACCCTCACCCTGTGCCCCGGCGCCCCCTTGCCCTGGCATGCCGCCACCAGGAGCAGCACGCACGAGATCCAGATCGCAACCCTGCCCATCTTTCAGCTCGATCGACCCAGTAGAGCCGAGCGTGTGTGGGTGGCAGGAGACAAATGTGTGTGTGTCGTGTGGTTGAGGTGTGTGGAGACGCTGCTCCTCTGCACGTCCATTTATACGCGGGGGACTGAAGGAGAATCGGCAGGGGATTGGTCCTGTCTGCGTTTCTTAATCGGGCAGAGCATGTTCCTGGACACGCAGGGAACATGCGAGCACAACTCAGCATGCATCCGATCGAGCTCCGGAGCGCTGACTTCAAGGAAACCAGGGCCGGGTTGATAAATAATCTAGTCGTGAATGTTGATGTAGGCATGTGCAGATCTTGCTGGGAGTCCGGGACGAGTGGGTTATTAGCAGCTCAAATGCTTGCAAGGCAGCGTGGACAGATAGGCTTTTCTTTCCCAGCTGAGGTTAAATTAGCACATTCAGTCTGAATTTGATGTCTCCAGTGTACATTCTTCGCTGGCGACATGTTTGTTTACTCCACAGCACGGCATCTCGACCGTTTCAAGAGGGCCTGTCGGTCACGGCGAATTTGCTGGACATTGGTGTACGCAATGACAAAAGTACGTACGTACTTCATATACCACTCAGCTCAAAAGTCCACACAGAAGGATGAAACTCATGGCACTAGCACCCATGGTTATTGATATAGGAGAAGCATCCCTTATGAGAAACCAGAAATTCGTCCCCGACGTGGCTCGAACCCTGGTTGCTGCAGACGCCACTGCGCTCCCTTACCACTAGGCTACAACCTAGTTCTCAAAGTCCACACAGAAGGATGATCATACTAGATAGATCGTCGGGGAGCGCGCGACCCTTCTGCCATGCCCTGTAATCGTGCAAACCGACGCCTCATAATTTGTTCATAGGAAAAGAAAAGGAAAGAACAAAGCCAGTGTGATCTATGCATGGATCGGTCGTGCACCAGTTTGATGCATAATGCCTTATAATTGTCGATGGGCTAGATCTGGGTTCAACATCTCGCTGCATCGCGTACCAACCGGTAGTTCGATCCCTCCTTCACCAGTCACCGTCGTGATGCTAGCGATTAAAATGGAGTTTTGCTACCAATAATTCTACAGTTGTACTTACATGGATTTTAGCATGTTAATTTTTTTGGCAAATACGACAAAGGACCAGCCAGTCGACCGAAATCCTAGCCGCCACACTGCTTACACCCCCTCTAGCCGCCGCCAGCAGGAATGTCCTGAACGGGGGCGGGCTGCTTGTGGAGGAGTTGGAGGGCTGCCGTAGGTTGGTGAAGGATATGTGTGCTCCAGTAGCGGTATTCGTCAGGCCGTGCTCAATGGCGGTGTTGGTAATCTAGTGCGGTGATTTTAAACAACGACTCATCCTGGCTAGGTCACCGGAAAAGTGGCAATCGGTGCGTGGCCCGGGACGGCGGCGAGCTTGAAATCCGACCCGGGCCAGTCGTGTAGTGGTATGGATGTTTTTTTTAGGTTTTTTTTGGAGTTTTTGAGTTTGGTTTGGGGCAGCAAGATGGCTGATACATCTCAAATTTATAATTCTTAATTGTTTCATATTATTATAATATCACTTTTATGCACTACTAGAAAAAAGTCTAGTAGCAGCGGGGGTTAAAGTACTAGTAGTAGTGCAGGTGCACGCGCTACTACTAGGATGCTGTAGCTAGCTGGTATTAGTAGCACGGGTGCCACTACTACTAATTAGTAGTAGCGCGGGGTTTATACTCTCCGCTACTGCTAAGCATTTATCTATAAGGTATTTCCTAATAATGATGGACTTTTGTTGCAATTTATATTATTTTCGTGACAACACATACTAAGTTTGCATGTCAAACGTTAAGCCAACTAAATGGCGGAACATGCATATATGATACCCCCCAACAAAAAAAACATGCATATATGATGAAACAAAATTCATGACCACACAATATTACTATGATTTTCAAAATTTAAAACTACCACCTACGAAAATACAAAAGTTGCCATGTCCATTATATAGATTATGAAAATGCAGCAGATCCAAAAATTCATGTATATTACAAAAAAAGGAGGAAATTTTTTTGACACGTACATGGTGATCACCTCATTGATGAAATGATGACACAAAGGTAACAAAAAAAATGAGAAAGTATATTTTTCGTCACTCAGCTTTTGGCGAATCTAGATTTGGTCACTCAACTCCGAAACCGGACAACTTGCAACTCAAACTGCTAAAACTGGACATGGTTTTAACCGGTTTTGTTGTTGACTTTCCCCGGTTTTGACCGTGTTTTGACTCAAATTCGCGTACTTTCTTTGAAACCGTTTATTTCTTCAGGTCTGCATACCATTTTCAAGTTCACGTGCTTTTTCAAATCCATGTACTTTCTACAAAAGTTCATGAACTTAAAAAAAGTACACGGATTTGAAAGAAGTACACGAACTTGAAAAGTATGCAGATCTGGGAAAAAAATGCGGACTTGAAAAGGTATGTGAATTTGGAAAATTACGTCCATTTGAAAATAGTACGTGGATTTCAAAAAGGTATGTGAATTTGAAATTTTTACGGGAATGCGAAAAAGTACACAGATTTGAAAAAGGTACATGAATTTCAAAAGATTCATGGGTTGGAAATATATACGAGTATTTAAGCAGCACCAGTCAAAACCGGGGTGAGTCAGCACCAAAACCATTCAAAGCCGAGACCAGGGATGAGCCCTGTCCGGTTTTAGTAGTTGAGGGTGTAAGTTGGACTAAATCTAGACTCCGTCGAAAGTTGAGGAAAGAAAAGTATAATTTTCGCTAAAAAAATTGCCATCTCTAAGCTGCTAAAAACAAACCACACACTAAAGAAAACACTCCAATTTGTGTCATCTCTGTCAATGTATAGCAATTTATATTATTTTTCATGGCAGGTGGCATCACGTCGCTGGCTCCGCTGCAGCTCTCCCGCTTCGTGCCCCGCATCCTCAAGCAGCATTGCGTCAGAGACAGCTCCACTCCCCCCATCAGTGTCCAGCCTCCTCGAGCAGCGCCACCGCCCCCCTTCCCTCTCCTCGGCAACTCAAACCCGCTGGAATCACGACATCACCACGCGCGTGAGTCCCTCTCCTCCGCCTTCATTGACATGGTCGCGGCCCAAGATCTGCCTGCCGCATGACGCGTGCGAGCCTCTGCATCCGCGGCGCACTACTGCGCCACCGCTAGGAATAGTCATTATTGTCGTCGGGCAAAACGGAAGGGAAGAAGGAAGGAATCGGCGATGGAGTGATCGTGTGGGGAAGAAATATGTGAACAAGGAAGGGAAGACAAAGAGTGAGGGGAGAGAGGCGTTCGCAGCGATGTTCCTTTTTACTAAACAAAATAAAATCCGGTATGGCTAATGTCCCTTCCTCTAAGATCCACACTTGGAATCAACGGCACAGGAGATGTTCGCCCCCAAATCCTAGATGTCCAATGTATTGTTTTTATCAATTTTGAAAAGAAAATATCTTGAATAGCGAGCAATGCTCGGATGGTTAGATTTTTTGTAGTGAAACCAATCCATTAGGGTTCAAGTTCTAGACTTGGTATTGATGGTTGAATTTTCTGAATTATTCTAGTCCTTTCGACGATGTGCGTTTGGTGGGAGAAGACGTTTTCATTAACTACGAAGACGTGTATGGCAACTTCAAAGATCTCAAAACGATGTGCCGGTTCAGTTTCTCGGAGACGCTCATAGACAGATACGACCTATGCGTTATGTGTGCATGTATGAGTGTTTATGCTTGTACTGTGTCAAAAAAAAAACCTCGAATAGCGCCGCCACTTATTTTAACTAGTACAATGCCCGTGTGTTGCTACGGGCCTTTGAAGCCTCCTTTGGTTTGGAGAAATTTTATAGGAATTCTATAGGATATGATTTTTATAGAAAAAATATATTTAAAGTCCTTTGGTTTGTAGGAATAGAATCATATTCCTATGGACAAAATCTTCCTATCCTTCACATTTCATATGAAAATAATATTAACCTAGACTCAATGGGAAAATCCAATGATATGAATGAAAGGACATCTCTTTTCATATTACTATTCATATGATTTGAAATACATGACATCTCATTTACTATAATTTTTATATTCCTATTATTATTCCAACCCTATGAACCAAAAGGGGCCTTAGCCTTTTTTTTCTGCTTGCATATCCAATATTGTTGTATAAAGCTCAGAAAATTTTCAGCCCCTTCCAACGACATTGCCTCGGGACCCTTGTCTATGGATTCTTTTTGAACATCGACATAATCCCTCTCCATCTCTTTGATATATACTCTGCAAAAATAAACATACATAGAAATAAACCTTTTGTATTATTATGTGCAACATATGTACAAGGAAGAACAATTATTTCTATGCATCTCTCATTGTGTAAAACTTGATGAGATTTGAGTCCCATCCATCATAGTATGTCATAGTATGTCCGTGACTTTGTCGACAGACATTTTCAAAGCATCATCCGAAGCCATCCGTTTTATCTCAGACCTACAAAAGTCAACATATAAACATATATTAAAAAATATGCATGCATGTTGAATGCTGCTAGCTAAGTGCTCGTGCTTGGCAAGGCATAACCGAAAACATATGCGCTCGTAATTCAGAAAATATATGTCAAACACAAGCCTGTAATATCTATTCATATAGCTACAAATATCAATTCTCTCTCCCGCTTATTTCCTTGAGAGTCCACATGCCTCCTTAACCAACCACTCTTGAAAAAGACAAAGCAGCATGTAGCATTGTCGTCTCTTCAAAGGTATGTCATCTCACCATACCATTGCTTGACATCTTTTCTAGACTTTAGCAAAACTATGAAAATGTCCTCACATACTCCAAGAGATGATGGCGTATTATATATCTGATTGGAAAATGAGAAGGTTACCACTACCTCAGAGAGATGACGGAGAATTGAATTTCTTATTTACAGTTAATGAAAGATGCATATTTTGCTATGGCAACTTTATCTCCCCATTTCTTCAACCTCAACAAAGATGTTGGCTTTTTGTCTAGAAGAAATATAAAGGTCTCAGTAATAAAAATTCTCCCAAATAATTGTGGTATTCTCACTTGTTTCTACCAAGTAATAACACCCGTGTACAAATTCTAATAAGATAATTGTGTGCTGCTATGTAGTAGAAAATGACTTGAAACTATGGTAGTTAAACAAACATTCTCTCAAGACCTCGATGCCACACTCAGATAACATTTCTCTACCAGATGCCTCCTCTCCTCTCAACCTAGCGCATGACTTTGACTTCCCAACAAACTTGCGTTTGGAAATGGTGGTGAAGTTGTGACTCCGAGTTACTCATCTCTGGCCATGCTATATAATTTGATCCTTCCTTGAGTGATTTTTTCTCATGAAAAGAAAAGAGAAATGGCATGAACACAGAATTTCATTACTTTCTAATAACTTCAAATAGACATAATTATCTCCATGACCATTTACACTAAGAGTTTTCAGGAGCAGCAAAGGTACACCATAGCACAAAACTATTTACATACAAATAATTTCAAGGAGACATGATTATATACATGAGCGTTTACCCCAAATGGTATTGTAGATTGATCAAGATACATCATAGCATAGATTTGTTTTAGTGCAATGATAACATATTCACCATCATGCAAAATTTATCCACTCATGTACCATTGAAATTTTGGCAGTTCATACTGTACTTACCAAGAGCAGGTTGACATAAGAAGACATCCATGGTGGGGAAAACATCCTGCGGTTTACCTAGGTGACCGTGCAATTTTTATTCATCGCAAATCTTCAGTAACCTATTAAATCATATTTACCTAGCTGACTCTTGTATGCGCAATTTATTTTTTTGGCAAATCATATTTATTAGAAGCTTACTAATAACTACATCAGTAAACTATGCACTATTTAGCTGACTAAAGGATTACCTCAGTCCTCAGTATACAACAATCTCATTCTACACATCAGTATGTATTGTTCAAGTGTTCACAATAACACTGAATTTATATATTGCAAAAAATTCAGCAGTGATATGCACATCTTAGAGAAAAATTTAAAATAATGTCAAGATAAATTATTGGACCCAAGTACATGGGAGTACAGAACTCAGAACATGTAAGATTGTAACTTATCCCAGTCCCAAGTAAGAGGGTCAGGATACCATATATCCGACAATGCTTTCCTCCAATGTCTTGAGCTTCCTTGCACACAGCTCAGACCTGCACAACAAATATTTGTAAGATGGTGATAATGCAACCTGGCTACCTGAGACTCAAGTAATTTTTTGTATGCACCGAGGATAATAAACAATGAAAAACATTACACTGTTCTCTAAAATTGGTTAGGACCAGAAAAGGAAGTCAAGGCCAACTACACTATCATCTCGCAAGTATTGGCAACATCTTGCTTGCTCTTGGTCATTTCACCAAAGGATAGAAAATACTCCCTCCATCTCAAAATAAGTGACTCAATTTTGTACTAACTTTGTACTAAAGCTAGTACAAAGTTGAGTCACTTATTTTGAGATGGAGGGATTAGTAATCAATTTGCAGACTAATTCTCACATAATAGTAAAGTAAGATTGGTTCTTTCCATCTCCAGCTCTGCGACAAGCACTGTAACAATAAGCATATTTATGCAACGATAAAAATCAGCAAGCAGTTTCGTCTTGCCGCCCGTCTCATCAGGGTGGGTGAGGGGGCTTGTAATGTGTCCTAGCCTCCGCCGAGCCAGCTGCATCATCCTACCGAGGAGCCGCCGCGCCTGGCAGAGAAAGGCCCCCCAACGCCATGGAAGGGGACACTTCAGTTTTCTTTATTTCCAGTTTATAGTACTGGTCCTGCAAGTCAAATCAGGTCAATCTATTTTATCAAGAAACCAAATATTGTTACTCGGAGAAAGACATTAGTGTAGCTTTGATAGCAATGACAACATACCATGATTCCACCAGGGTCAACGGCTGATAATTATGTGATTGTTGTATTTGTTTCCTAGCGATGACCCTGTGAGCCGGTGCTTATCTCAATTTGATGGGATCTTGCAGTAGATCTGAGATATTGTGAAATTTGTCAACACAGATGCTGGATTATTGAAAATTAGTTGCACAGATGGATCATTTGTGCTGTGTGTACCTTCCTAGAATAGCTGCCGCTTCAGAAATAGTTGGATTTATGTACCATCGAGTTGCCAGACAGGACTTGAAGGCCAAGTTTCCTGTACAAAAAATTTAACAGGTAATTTTAATTTCTTATCTAAATTGTGCAGGATGGATATAAGAAGAGTTTTTAAGGCGTCCCTAAGGCGTCGCTTAGGCGACGCCTAGGCGTCAGGGCGCCCCCAGGAGGCAAGGCGTCGGCCTTGCCTTACATGTGTGTCTAAGACGTCCGCCTTAGTCCTTAAGGCGTCCAAGGCGTCCGCCTAGGCGCCACTCTGCCTGCCTTAGGCAAATAAGGACGCCTTAGACAGAGCTGGGTGGTTTAGGCGGGAAACAGATAACTGGGAGGGAAGGAAAGGGCGGGAAACTTTGTTTTGGCGCCAACAGGTACTAGAGGGAGAGAGAGAGAGACCTGTAACCATTTTCAGTTTCCCCCCACCCCCAGGCTGGATCTGAGCTTCTCCCCCTCCTCTCTGGCAGCTTCCCCCTCCTCCCCGGCAGATCCCCCTCCCCTCCTACAGTTCCTCCTCCTCCTCTCCTGCAGATTCTCCATCCTCTCCTGCAGATTCTCCATCCTCTCCAGAACCATATGGGCTCTACAACCATCAGTTGCAAGGTGTGTATGGCTGTATGCCTAGTTGCCTAATGCCTACCAAATTCTACTTAATTCTGTTGCTTACAAGTCTCTAAGGCGTCGCCTCGCCTTATGCCTTAGCGCTTAGGCAGTGAGGCGCCCCCCCAGCGCCTCGCCTCGCCTTACCGCCTTAAAAACATAGCATACATTAAATTCATGTACTGGCATGCCAACAAATAGAACTATAACGGGTTCTTGAGCAGACCACCGTTGTAGCTTTGTCTGCATCAAGGGCATCTGCTAATTTTCCCCAAAACGTCACAACGGCAGGCATTCTGGAAAGATATATCATTGTTTCAGTGAAGAGATAAGAACACAGAATGAAAAATGATAAAAGTTGGCGCAATGTGATTTTCTCATATCTGGTCAACCGATCCGCCGCTCGGCGCAAATATTCTTGTGATGCTGGTAACTAATCCAACATTCACAAGTTCAGTAAATTGTAAGTTGTAAGAAGTGGAAAATTATACAATAAAAACAATTCTTAAGAGTTGCTGACCTGACAACAAAACAATTTGTTTAATGCGGCTTTGATACTGTGTACATTGTAGGTCGTATATCCATACTTGGGAAAGTTTGGTGGCTGAGGCACAATTGGTTCCACGGTAGTTTTTTGGGCAAACACTACTCTCCATGAAAAAAGCCACATCTTGGTAAGCCATTGGAGCTTGGCAAATAAAAGAGGCATTCAGCAGAACAGACTGATTCAAACACAAAATCAGCATATCTACATTGTAGCTATTCTATCATTCCAAGTAACAAAGTAGCTTCCTTGATAAATGCATGAAAACTAAAAAAGGGACTGGTGATAGTCATCTTGGTTTAAATTAAATTAGAAATAGCTGCATGAAAGTATCTTTTGGTTGGCTCAGACAGGGAAAATATTAATAGTCCAAAAAATTGTAAGAAAGATGCGGTTACCTTTAACTGGTCCAAGACAACTGACATAAAGAAGGGCCATCATGATGCAGGCTCGGTAATCTACTGCCTCAATCCGTTGTAAGGGTAAATTAATTTGTAAGAGATAGTAGCATTATTAGTTTTAGTGGTCTTATTATTACGTTGCTAGATATCTGAAATGGCAAAAATTGGGTTCGCTACTCAGCACTCACTCGTTCATGCAATTGTGGCTGAATTTAATATGTCAGTGATTCCAATTCTTTTACATAATGGTTCAGAAACTTGTTAAATCTCCCAAAAAAGACCAAAGAACAATGAAGAAAAAATGGGCTGCAGTCATTAGAAAGTCACAACAATATTGTAAAAATAGTTGATCCAGCGGGGGCATCAAGCCTTACCTCTGTTTGGAGCTCGTCAAGCAGGTCGCTTTGCTTCAAGCCTTTCCAATAAAGCCAGGTGATTTTTCAGCAAAAAGAATGGCATGTGATCCCATGATACAGTTATTTTTTAATTTGTTTTTTTTGCGAAAACCATGATACAGTTATTAGATATATTTAGTGTCGATCGGTCCTACTGTGGCCTTAAGAGAATAAGTAGACATGCGGCCAGAAACATATATATAGGTAGATATCATAAGGTCCAGGTTCTGTCCAGAACAATCGTCTCTAGCAAGTCACCAAATCAAAATATATCCATTTGTACAATTGTACTGAGTTTGAACATGCTTAAATACATAGAAATTAGAAAGTAAATAGCAGATTATATTGTCTGAAACTGATCTTCCTGGAGAGGATTATATTAGCAGCAACTGGTTAGTTCTAACAAAATATGATTCGTCTATTTACTTAAATAGTGGTTCACTTATTCACCTTCAATGTTTTGGAGTGATGGTGTTGATTCCCTTTCTGCCCTGCTTGTAATCTAATCAGAGCTTGAATTTTCCAATTTGTTGATGCTTGAAGGGCAACCATCTGCTACGTTCAACACGGACACCCTGCCATTACATATAAGTTAATTGACAGATTCTTGCTAATGGTCAACGACTAACAATCAAACTATGAAATGCATCGTGGTTAATTCTCACTAAAACTAATAATTCATATATTTCAGTGAATTTTACGTTAATCAAATAATCGAACTAATTAATTACCAGCATATGGCTGAAGAGGCAGTTGGTTGTGGTGCCTTGGACCTCTGGACCCGAGGCATGCGAGGTTGCAGTTGCCCTCCGGCCACTAATCATCGGGTACGGACTCAAGCACGCCCTAATGGCCGCCTCCGCCTCCTGGAATGTAACAGCATCAAACAGGGCATAGCATCAACTAACGGGACTGAATTAAGCAAGAAAATTAACTACTGAAGATCAGTCGATGACGAGGGGAAGAGAGATTTGTTTGGGTGGGTACTCACGAATCCGCCGCCATTGGATCTGCCAGTGCCCTTGTCTGTGATGACTGATGATGACGACCTCGAGGATCTCGCCGCACTCGAAGTGACGATGACCTCGAGGTTGCCCACTATGAACATGTGCAAAACGAACACCTGAATCACAAAAAGAACATGGAGCAACATCATCGCAAAAAATCTCGCACGGCTGAATCCCGATTCGCTCACCTGTTTTTGGCGTGCAAAATAAACGCAAAAGTAAACAGAGGTGAAAATAATCCCCGCACACGGAGCAACTGGATGTCGCCTCGGGAGCCTCGGTAACAGTGTGATGTGGTCCATGTTTCCACCGGAGCCACCTCAAATCGACCCCAACCGCAAGGGGCCTGAGGTTGCCGCTGGGACTTCACGCCATCCGGGAGGTCGACGTCGTGCGGTCGCCATTGGATCAGACTGGGAGGAGGAGTGGAGAGGGCCGGATCCAGCAGCAAGGACCGGATCAGCACCATGGCGGCTGCAGCCACCTCTCATGGACGCCATAGAGCGAATCCCCGTCGTGGAGGCAGAGCTGTGCGGGGCTGGCAGTGAGGAGTGGCGAGGAGAGGAGTGGTCAACGGACCTGAGGCAGTGCGTGACGGCGGCGACCTGGAGGCGGCGGTGTGGCACAACAACGACCTGGAGGCGGCGGCTCCTCTCGTTCCTCAGCGGAGGCGGCTCATCTCCGATCTCGGATCTTGGTGGCTGCCTGTCTCGGGGCTGGGGCGGTCTTGAGAGATCTTAGGAAACAGATCGAGGGAGGCTCGTTGGCCAGGGCGGCGGCGAAGGGACGAAGGGCGACGGCGGCGAAGGGACGAAGGGAGGCGGCGGGCGAAGGAGGGCAAAGAGTCGGGCGACTGTTTCTCGCCCGAGGGCACGAAACCTCGCTCGAGGGCGCAGAGTGGGGAGATTTTTTTTCACTGGTTAATTTTCGCCGGCTTGCTTTCGCTGGTTTATTTTCGTTGGGTCAGTTGGATGCGACGGGAGATTAGGCGTGTGGAGGCGGGTGGGGTCCTCGGCTGGAGGTTTTTTTTTTTGTTTTTCACGGTTGGGAGGGAGGTGGGAAGTAGTACCAAAGAAGTACCAAAATAGGCCGGGTTAGGTGGGACAAAAATAAAACCCGAAACGCGACCTACCAACTAAGACATTAAGAGTAGAGATCTTCCATGACGTCTGTAACTGGGGAAACAGTGGTCGAACTATCGGTTGGTACGCGCCATGCAGCGACATGTAGCACCCAGATCTAGCCCATCGACAATTTGAGCATTATATCATTCGAGCTAGTGCACGATCAATCTATCATCCATGTATGTATGTGACATGGATGTGACGAAGCTACCAATGAGTTGTGCAATCCATTAACGAATTTTTGTTCAAAAAGACCACCTGTCGAGTTGAATTGACAGAAAAGACCATCTCTAAAACACATTGACAAAAAAGACCAGCTGCAGCGTGGCGGCAGGTGCGCCAGCTGACACGTGGCACCTGCCGCCACAGACGCCGGCGGCAGCCCCTGCCGCCACCGGCGCAGGCGGCAGCCCGGGGTTAACAGGTTTTCTCGCATCAACTGCAACGGAACGGACGGCCAAGCAGCGAGGCTGCAGCTACTATTGCCGCGCGCGCGCCGCGACAGGCCATGTGGGCCATGCCGCCACTACCAGAGGCGGCAGCCAGTACGTATTGTAGCTTGTCCCTGTGGTAGCCGCAGCTCAGACTCTTTCAAATGCATATCAACTTGGAGAAACTAGTACTTGGGTTAATGGATAGAGCCGTTTTCTTTTGGCCGACAGTTCGTACGACTCGAGTCAATCTGCAGTACATACGTGGTTACACTAAACAACAGCCCAACCCGACGGTATCTGTGCCCTGCGCTAGCGGCGCCGATTAAACAAAGCGACATGGCCACCGCGCACAGGGCGCCGCTGCCACGCAAAGGATGCCGCCTCGGGCCATGGCGGCACGGCCCACCTGGCTTGTCGTCGCGCGTGCAGCCTCAGTAGCTGCCGCCCTGCTGCGTGGCGGCATGGCTCACCAATCCGATCCGCCCCGTTACAGCTGCCGCGCAGACGAGAAAACCTGTTAAGCCCAGACTGCCGCCTGTGATCATGGCGGCAGGTGCCACGTGTCGGCTGGCGCACCTGCCGCCATGCTGCAGCTGGTCTTTTTTGTCAATCTGTTTTAGAGGTAGTCTTTTTTGGCAATTCAACTCGCCAGGTAGTCTTTTTGGACAAAAATTCATCCATTAACTACACATCATTTTACAAAAAAAGAATGTCCAACAACAAATATACATCATGTGGAAAAAAATCCATACAAGTACATACTTCTGATGCGGATCAACGTGTGGTTGGATGGTTAGGTGAACGATGATATCTTCACTCCATCGGGTTTTTAAGTCGAAAGAAGTCTACATGACCCCTGGCGTTTCACGAGCTGGCTAATTTACCCCCTGAGATCTAAAATCGGGTATTTAACCCCCTGAGCTTTCCTAAACCATGCGAATCATCTCCTAACACTGATTGGAGTGGTTTTGCAGCGGTTTTGGTGACGTGGCACCCTGGCACGGAGATCCCGTGAGGACAAGCGTTGAGGTACTGATCGGAAGCTGCACCAGCCAGTAGCCGGCTGTGTTCTTGCTTGATGCAAACTCGGCTTGCCATCGCGTCCCTCGTGCGCCGTACTCACCTCAGTAGCACTCTCGCCGCCCGCGTCTGCTTCTTCCTCTCCGTTGACAAGAACTCATCAAGCTCGCGCCATGTGCAGCCTGCGGCTTCCGCCGGCAGATAACTATGTCCACTGTTAGAGCTAATCACGATTATGTTAGTCCTACCTGCCTCGGACATAGTGGTACGTACTTCTTGTGTCTACATGAGTCGGTGAGTGCTTGTTCCTGGAATCAATCCAATAGGTATGTACGTGCATATTGTATCCAAAAGAGCGTTCTATGCGTCTCGCGAGCGACGCTCTGGCTCCTTGCAGCTTCCGGAGCCAGTGCCCTGCTCGTTGACGACCTCGACCGCTCCACCTGTTTGCCACGGAGAGCTTGAGTACGAAGCCTCGCCGCACTCGATTGGCGTATACGGTGAGGGGTCGCCAAAGCTAGAACTTGTGTCTGTTGGCAGGTTGCGCTGCACGCCGGTGCGGCCGCCGCATCCGTGCAGCAGGGAGCCCAACGGTGCAAACGGCTAGACCGATCCCACGAGCCCCGGCGGCATGTGCTACGCCCGAGAAGTAGCTTCGACCATGCAATCTTCGCCTGACCCAAGGAATGCCTTTCAAGTCTGGCGTGGGTGGAAGACGTTGCTATCGTGAAGGCTGCATGGTGACCTGGGAAGTTCACGAAGCTAGAAGAATGTGACTCGGCGAGCTACGTGCTAATTAATGTTAGGCATCAACGCATTGCACCTCAAGTTGTATGATGCTGGCTCGTGCTTGGATGAGGGCCAAAACCGCCTTCAAAACCACTCCAATCAGGGGAAGGGGGCAATCCACATGGTTTGGGAAAGCTTGGGGGGTTAAATACCTGGTTTTAGACCTTGGGGGGGTAAACTGACCGGTTTGTGAAACTTCAGGGGGTTATGTGGACTTCTTTCAAGTCCTGGTGCTCGCATTTATTCGCATTCATATTATTGAGTGTATGCATGTATATATAAACGCTTGTGTCTTTTAAAAAATGTATACTCCTAACTACACAAGATTCAGTTGACTACACATGATCAAATTCCTTTTATTATTTCACTATGAGGCGTCGGTTTGCGCGATTATAGGGCATGCAAGAAGAGTTGGGCGCTCCCCGATCCATGATTTGTTCAGTCAGACGAGTTATGCTTCTTCAGTGTGGAGTTTTGACCTCCAGCGGTATATATGTGGTATATGTATAAGGAGTATTTTCGTCATTGCGTACACCACCGTCCAACGTCCAGCAAATCCGCCAGTGGCCGACAAGCCCTCTTGAAATGATCGAGATGTCTTTACCATGTGCTGTGGAGTAAATAAACACCTCACTAGCCGCCTCCTTCCCAAAAAAGCTTAGGGGTCATCCGCCTCCCGCCGACGCAGCCGTCGGTCCGCCTCGTCTTCGATGACCTTAGAGCCATGGTGGCACGTTGGATCCCGGCTCTTGCCAGCGGTAAAGCTTCGTTTTTAGATGTTCCTTCGAGTTTTGTTGGGGTTTGTAACCTGTTTAGGACGAAGATATGGTGACGGCTCTCTGAAGATGAAATAAGATTCTCCCCGTCTAGTCCCCGTCTCGGTGATGTGTATAGCATCGTTGGTGGGCATGTGGAGCTGTGTTGGTCCTGTGAGGTTTTAGCACGACAAATTTCTAACTGTCAAGTTTTACTTGGCTCCAGCAAGGGAGGAGCGATAATGGTGGCACGTCTTCGACTCGCTTCAGTGCTTGTAGTTGTCACTAGATCAAAAGTCTTCTCGATTTTTTTTATAAACACCTCGCCGGCGAAGAGTAAACACGTACTGGAGACAAGTTGATGTACGGGAGTTACCACGTAAAAAAAGGTAGTTTCTGACTAATCAGGTTCAGAATAATCACTACCGGACTCGCGAGCTATGCCTACGGCCCAGGGCCGTCTGCATAGGTCCTTTGCCGTCGGCATAGATCTATGCCTACGACTGCCGTTGGCATAGCCCCGTCGGCGTAGATCACGTCAGGTAGATGTGTCAGACCGTCGGTGTAGTATAGCCGTCGGCATAGGTGCGTATGCCGACGGCCGTGGGACCGCCGTCGGCATAGTTTAGCCGTCAACGTTGATTTCCGCCTGACGGCAACGGACGGCGCCGTCAAAAGCGCTGGCGAGTCAGGGGACGACATGTGGGGCAGGTATGCTGACGGCTAGGCCGTCGGCACAGATTTCGATCTGTGCCGCCGGCCTAGCCGTCGGCATACCTGCGCCAGGTGTCGTCCCCTGGCTTCTCCTGGCGGCAGGGCTATGCCTACGGCAAAGCCGTCGGCATAGATTTCCATCTATGCCGACGGCTTTGCCGTAGGCATATCCCTGCCACGTGGCGCACCCTGGTAGCTCCTGGGCTTATATATGCCGACGGCTTTGTCGTAGGCATAGTTTTTTCCCCTGTTTTCTCTTTTTCAATTCATTTGACAACATTTCAAAGCAGAATAATATGGAATTATGCAGAAATATGACAGTTCATCATCTAAACATACTCAAGTTCATCATCATCATTTAAACATAGTCAAGTTCATCATCTAAAGATCATCACCGGCGAAAGTTCATGAACATAAAAGTAGTGCAAGACATGGAACATCATAAAAGTTGGAACGTGAAAGGCATGGCACGACGGCCGCATGCACGGAATCATCATCGACATCAAGCAAGACCACCTCCGCCAAAACTGTGATGCCCCCGATTTAATCATACACTAATCATACACGCAAACGTGTACGATCAAGATCAGAGACTCACGGAAAGATATCACAACACAGCTCTAAAAAATAAAATAAGTCATACAAGCATCATAATACAAGCCAGGGGCCTCGAGGGCTCGAATACAAGTACTCGATCATAGACAAGTTAGCGGAAGCAACAATATCTGAGTACAGACATAAGTTAAGCAAGTTTGCCTTAAGAAGGCTAGCACACAAACTGGGATACAGATCGAAAGAGGAGCAGGCCTCCTGCCTGGGATCCTCCTAAACTACTCCTGGTCGTCGTCAGCAGCCTGCACGTAGTAGTAGGCACCTCCAGTGTAGTAGTCGTCGTCGACGGTGGCGTCCGGCTCCTGGGCTCCAGCATCTGGTTGCGGCAACCAGGTAGAAGCGAAAGGGGAAAAAGGGGGAGAAAAGCAACCGTGAGTACTCATCCAAAGTACTCGCAAGCAAGGAGCTACACTACATATGCATGGGTATATGTGTAAGGAGGTCATATCAGTGGACTGAACTGCAGAATGCCAGAATAAGAGGGGGATAGCTAATCATGTCGAAGACTACGCTTCTGGCAGCCTCCGTCTTGCAGCATGTAGAAGAGAGTAGCTTGAAGTCCTCCAAGTAGCATCGTATAGCATAATCCTACCCGGCGATCCTCCCCTCGTCGCCCTGTGGAAAAGCGATCACCGAGTTGTCTGTGGAACTTGTCTGGGTGTGTTTTATTAAGTATCCGGTTCTAGTTGTCATAACGTCAAGGTACAACTCCGGGTCGTCCTTTTACCGAGGGACACGACTATTCGAATAGATAAACTTCCCTGCAGGGGTGCACCACATAACCCAACATGCTCGATCCCGTTTGGCCGGACACACTTTCCTGGGTCATGCCCGGCCTCGAAAGATCAACATGTCACAGCCCCACCTAGGCACAACAGAGAGGTCAACACGCCGGTCTAAATCCTATGCGCGCAGGGGTCTGGGCCCATCCTCCCATTGCACACCTGCATGTTGCGAGGGCGGCCGGAAGCAGACCTAGCAACCTCCATTACAAAGGAAGTCACGTTACGCGGTCCAATCCGGCGCGTGCTGCTCCGTCGCTGACGTCAAGAAGGCTTCGGCTGATACCACGATGTCGAGTGCACATATATTTCCCGCGTAGTTGGTTAGTGCGTATAGGCCAGTGGCCAGACTCAGATCAAATACCAAGATCTCGTTAAGCGTGTTATTATGAAGTAACCGCGAACGTCGACCAGGGCCAGGCCCACCTCTCACCTAGGTGGTCTCAACCTGCCCTGTTGCTCCGCCACATAGTACAGTCGGGGGCCGTCGGACCCAGGCCCACCACTACCGGGATGGAGCCACCTGTCCTTCCAGCCCCCACATCGGAATCACTTGCGGGTACTCAACGAGCTGACCCGACTTTAGTCACCATCTGTATAGTATGTATATATGTATAGTATATACCCGTGATCACCTCCCAAGTGATCACGGCCTGATAGTATAGCAAGGCAGACTGACAAGAATGTAGGCCAATGATGATAAACTAGCATCATGTACTAAGCATTTAGGATTGCGGGTAAGGTATCAATGACTATAGCACCAATGACAGGCTATGCAACAGAATAGGACTAACCGAACAGTAACATTCTACACTACTCTAATGCAAGCAGTATAGAAAAGAATAGGCGATATCTAGTGATCAAGAGAGGGGCTTGCCTGGTTGCTCTGGCAAGGAGGGGTCGTCAACATCATAGTCGATCGGGGTACTAGCAGCAGCGTCAGTCTCGTAGTCTACCGGAGAGAAGAGGGGGAAGAAACAATGAATACAATGCAAACAGATGCATATCGATGCATGACAAAACAAGTAGCGGTGCTAGGTGTGCCCTAACGCAGTAGGGGGTGATACCGACGAAGGGGAGAAACATCCGGGAAAGTATCCCCGGTGTTTCACATTTTCGGACAGATGAACCTGAGGGGGAAAGTTGTGTGTTTGCTATGCTAGGGATGTGTGGCAGACAAACAGGCTGCATATCCGGATTCGTCTCGTTGTTTTGAGCAACTTTCATGTACAAAGTTTTTCCATCTGAGTTATGGTTTATTTTATATTAATTTTCAAAGTTTTAAATGATTTTTAGAATTAGCAGAGTTAATTTAATCAAAAAGCATTTATGATGTCATCATCACGTCAGCGGTCAATTCTGACTGTTGACTAGTCAAACTGACAGCTAGGTCCCTCCGTCATTGACACAGTTTACATAATCAGAGTTAATTAGCTTAACTAAAGGATTTGGTTAACTAGGTTCAATTAGTTTAGTTAGCAGAATTAATTAACTTAATTAATTCACTAATTAATTAATTAATAATTTATTTATTTATTTTAGATTTGTTTTTTTACTTCTAATTCTCTCTTTTTTTAATGTTACCGGGGTTGGGCCCCACATGTCAATGGCCCTAGGGGCCTTAACGGGCACCCGGCCGTGCGGTTACAGGCACGGGCGTAACGTGCGCCCACTTGGAGGCCCGAGGCCACCAAGGGGGCCGCCGGCCACGGCGATAGCCGGAGTAGCGCGGCAAGGGGGCGTCAGAGCGGGGCGGTCGGGCGAGGCAGAGGGTGCCGGAGTGGCGCTGGGCAGGGGACGCAGGTTGCGTCGGCAGCGGCTGGCGAGCAGCGGCGCACAACAGGCGGCTACGGTCGAAGGTAGAGGCCGTGATGGAGTGTGAGCTCGGGAGCGGCACGACGACGTGCAACAGAGAGGGGGAGAAGAGGAGAGGGAGGCCATGGCCTCACCGACGTTGCAGAGACGAGGGTCGGCGAGGCTCGGTGGAGCCTTTGGGGAGGAGGACGGGGATGCCAGCGATGTAGACGAGGAGATCCGGCGAGGGAGAGGTCCGGGGGCGACGAGGTCCAGCGGCAAGCGTCGCGATTCATGCAGCGTCGAGGTCCAGCCCCGAACCAGTTCTGGATCGGGGAGGGGGATGAGGACGGGGCGACGATGATCGGGCGACCCCATTGGCTGGGAGGTGAGGCGACGGTGGCGGGAGGTAGGAGGTGACGAGGTCCAGGTGGTGGTGGTGCTCCGGCGACGGTGGTGTGGACAGGACGACGATGACCTCGTGGCGTCGGCGGGGTCGTGCCCGATCCAGAACGAGCGAAGAAGAAGACCAACAGCGCGGTGGTTGCCTTGCCGACGAACGGCAGCTGCGTCCCGCCTGAGGAGCACCGAAGAGCCGCGGGGGAGCACTGGAGAGGAGAGGTTGCGAGGGGGGTTCGGGCACGAGGGCCCTCGCCGCTGAGTGTGCGGTGGCGCGAGGAAGATGGGGAGGGAATCGAGCGAGAGAGAGTGGGGGAACGAGGGGAGTGGGGGTGGTAGCGGTTTAGGGTTTGGTCGCATGGGGGATAAGGGGGAACGGGGTGGGCCGGCCTGGTGGTCCGTCGGCCTGCTGGGCCGAGGCCCAGATGGGGGGTTCCTTTTCCTTTTTTTTTGTTTGTTTGTCTCTTTTGTATTTTCTTTCTTTTATTTATTTTCTCTTCTGTTTTAGTTCAATTTAAAATATTTATGCATTTTATAAAACTGTGTCTTCTACACCATAATTATCTATGTAATATTTAGTACAAACTGAACATTTTTATTTTAATGTTTGAAAACTTTTATTATTGACATTAATTTGAATTTGAATTTTGAAACGATTTCGAATCATTGCAAGGTTAACAACATTAACCATGGTGATGTGGCACCATTAGCCTGGGACTACTGTAGCTTAATTATCCGGGCGTCACAATTCTCCTCCACTACAAGAAATCTCGTCCCGAGATTTAAGAGGGAAAGTGACGGGGAAGGGATTTGGTTACAAAATTCTAACGAGTCATCTCGGTCTTGGTTGCTCTTCTCGAAGAGGTCGATCCATTACGTGGTTGTCTTCATTTCTCTTCTTTGGGTCATCATGACGATGTTGGCATCCTTTCTTCGGGAGCTCCATTGTACTTATGAATAGGAAAGGTGCAGCTTGACAACGATAGAACGCTACCAGGGGTAATCATTGGGGGTTATCCCATGAATGAACATATGAGTATCTCTCGAGTTGAACGAATAAAACATGCCGAGAGCAAAGTAATATGGTGTCATTAGAAGTTTCGAGCGGGTAGGCAATCGTTCGGTGCCTGAAACAGAGTGTGAAAGGGATTCAGAGCAACGGAATTAAGTATTGTGTTTAATACCAGAACCGCGGATGACACAAAAGGTGGCTCGTGAATTACAAACGCAGCCAAGCGTGAGGAATATCTTTGGAAACAGGGTGTACAGGAGAGTCAGGTTTCGATCCTGTGGAACTGTGGGTTATGGGCCCACCATGTGGGTTAAGAGTAGGAAGGGCGATGACGTCTTGCATGATCATGTAAGCAAGGCATGTCAGAGGTTAGCTTGTCAGTCATATGTCAGTAACAACGTTGTTACCAAGGGCGAGGGACGAAGAGAACCATTTTCCTGCTCGTTGAAACGAGGCGGACCAATAGGCAAAGTTCTCGTCCATCGGTGGTTACCAAAATGTCATCAATAATAGTAACAGGGTCTTACTGACAGAGTTGTACACCAAGGTGTTTGCACAAGAAGGGAATTATTACTACTTATATCATATAGATCATAGAAAGGGTTTAGACAAACCAATGGAAAGGAAAAGTGGTTATCAGGTTTAAACAGAACAATGGAAAGGAAAATGTGTCTACACACATATTTCGGGGTATATCCTTCCCAAGGATCGGACAAGCGGAGCATGATATCCATGACAAGATAGAAAGTAGAAAACCATTTAGGTAAGGGGGGAGGAACCTCATGATATTACCCATACAACGGTGTTAGGATAAATGATGAAGAAAAATTAGCATTGTGCTTCAAATGCTCTTATTGAAAATCGGATTACCACAAACATGCTTCGAGATAGCATTGACATGGTCTTCAAGCAAAGGTCAGACTTTGGATTCACTAAGGATCCATCAGGAACAACTTATAGAATGAGTCTTAGAATTTCCTCATGAAAGAAGGGCTAAACTTGCTAAAAAGGATACTATAACAATACATCCTCCGCCCAGGTGTGCTAGGCATGACATCGCCTTACCGGGTCTTATAAAGACCTATGCTATAACTCTTGAAAAAAAAATGTTCCAACCATCCTATCTGACCGAGATTCAGATCTGATTGGTGTCAAGATACCTCAGACTCAAGATGTCCGAGAAGAAAAGGTGCAACACAAATCGACGAACTGACAATGCAAGATTCTCGGGAAATGAACTATGGGAGCGGGTTCCTGAAACAATAGTTCATTATTAAACCAAGGATGGGATGAGGAGGTGCCTGATGGGCTCAACGACAATTCATCGAGGATTCCAAACGGATGGATTTCCACAATAATGTGAACAAGAAGATGACACTTGTCAATTCAAATGATTTAATGTTGTATGCTCAAGGAGACATACACGATTAAACATTGCTTGACGGTGCACCCGAAATACGGACTTAGGTAGCACAAACAATGTTAGAATGACGATTTGATAACCAATGGTCTAAGAATGAAATGTTGACCATTAACTTCAAAGCAATAAGGTTGCCAGAAGTTTTAAAATTACTAGTCCATCTGTCGGTATTCCTGTTAGGAACAACACGGGGACCAACAAAAGAATGGTGATGGTGAAGTATCACTTATATCAAGAATTCTCAAGAGCTGGTGAAATTCTCACGACATTCTTGACATAAAAGGTGGTAATATTCCAAGGTAAAGAAGAACAATGCTGGGTAGCAAGGAACTCAAGGTATAACATAGAAGACGAACAAGTTTGTGTTGAACGGAAAGAAATAAAGTGGTCGATGATAACACAAATCATCGAGGGCAAGGATCGTATTTCTCATCATGAATTCAATTGATATCCTATAAGGAGTCAAAATATTGATGATGATCACGACAAATTTTGTCGAGAGGTTCCATGAAGATGCATTCGAACGGCGATTGCATCCAGCAAAAGGACTGATGCAGCGAGAGATTATTGGATCCACGGAAACGACACAAACTTGAAATCAAGTTTGTTGTTCGAGGTGAAACGATAAGACAAGGAAATCGACATAAGCTTAGCTCATTGTCGAAAGTTGTGCATCGGGGAATAAGGACCATGTAGCACAATTATAATTAGCACAATAATGAGGTAGCCGATCAGGCTAGGAATGACGTGATGGAGTATTAAACTTCTCAACAACAAAGTACTGGAAGTACTGAATCACAGTGTTGATTTGATTCACATATCGGTGTTCTCGGTTGACGACAACCCAGAACTCGTGGAGTGACTATGACGGGGAAAGGTACTACTTCATCAAAAATTCATAAGATGTAGTGTAATGGGTTGATATCCTCGAGATACCATGGGGTAATACTCAAAGGTAGATCAAAATAGAGGTTGGGAAGGCGTACTGATCTGAAGAAAGCAGGTACTTTAACTTGTCTGAGAAAAGGAATTAATGAATAATAATATGGTTAAAACCATGATTGCAAAGGATAAAATCATAGATACAAGTTCAAATTATGCCAAGTGAATAATTATTTGTTACGAGAAGCTATCATGATAAGCTCAACATCGTTTCCATGGGCATGAACACATATTTCAAGGTCGACTCCCACTTCTCTAAATGTGTAACCTTTCATTCACCTCTCACTTTCGAAGAAGTTGTAGTGTTGAAATTTTATCTAGCAAAACATCAGAAGAGTATGACTCGTGAAAACTTTCGAGTTCACACATATTAAGGAAGGCATAGGTTCAACCCGTCAGGGTATCGTGGAAACATATACCACAAGCTTCAATAGTAAATACCACCAGCTCAAAAATAGAGCATGGTTGAGAAAATAGAAGATACAATTTACCCAAGGCTTTATATATCCGTGGAAAGGCTCACAAGGTTATTTGAATATGAAGGACATTGTCGGATAATAATCCAACAAGACGTCCGGTGGTCTACAACGGAGCTGATGTGAGTATCGGTACTCTATCAAAGGAAGAAAGAATGCAAGTGCAACGGATTATAGAAACAACTAACTAACTCAAAGCTTAAATGCAAAGGAATTATGAATTCCAAGACAAGGGATCAGAAGCAATGCTCTGATTAGGGATGATTAAGCTGAATAGACTTAGGGGTACAATCGTCGACAATTTGATTGGTCGATAAACAGACCATGTTCAAAATGACATCTCAGCTGGAAAGGTAATTTTAAAAGAATCAACCGATGATTGCGTGCATTCGCACTCATGTTGAATCAATAGGATCAAAATGACGGTGTCAAAGGAGACTAATGAATGTTGCTAGACCTATGGGAAGCAACCATAGTGCAAGCAAACAAGTTTATGTAGAGCAATAGTTTTAAAGAGGAATCTCAAATGATCGGATAGAATTTCAAAGTATCATATGAAACATATGAACAACTGGGGATGGATGAATACTCGATAAGTGCGAGTAATTATTTGCAGGGGTATTCATGTGGTAAAGAACTGCAAAGCAGTAGACACAAGGTATTCTCATATCAATAGAGAGCAAGATCAACTGGGATAAAAATAAGAACGACAGGTGTATGTATTTATCCATAGGGATATTTCGGTGGTAGGGAATTGCAAAAGCAACATGCACAAAGTCTCGAGAGAACATCAGAGGGTATCTTTGGAATTCTTCGATGCACCAAGCAATCATCTGGAGTGAGGGGCTCTCCGGGAGAAAGTAGTTACGAGAACCTAGTGTTAGAGTTAGCAAAAATCATTTAACCCGAATAGAAGAGACGAAAGAGTCCCAGAGTATAGGTCGAGGAATAAAAGATCCTAATACCACCCAATGGCGACGTGGGCCCATAAGGCACACATCCATGTTAGTAAAAGTTTTGTAGTGACTAGACTCGACTTCGGCCAAGGAGTGTGGAAGGGGGATTCCTACAGACAGTCGGCTCTGATACCAACTTGTGACGCCCCCGATTTAATCGTACACTAATCATACACGCAAACATGTATGATCAAGATCAGGGACTCACGGAAAGATATCACAATACAGCTCTAAAAAATAAAATAAGTCATACAAGCATCATAATACAAGCCAGGGGCCTCGAGGGCTCGAATACAAGTGCTCGATCATAGACAAGTCAGCGGAAGCAACAATATCTGAGTACAGACATAAGTTAAATAAGTTTGCCTTAAGAAGGCTAGCATAAACTGGGATACAGATCGAAAGAGGCGCAGGCCTCCTGCCTGGGATCCTCCTAAACTACTCCTGGTCGTCGTCAGCAGCCTGCACATAGTAGTAGGCACCTCCAGTGTAGTAGTCGTCGTCGACGGTGGCGTCTGGCTCCTGGGCTCCAGCATCTGGTTGCGGCAACCAGGTAGAAGGGAAAGGGGGAGAAAAGCAACCGTGAGTACTCATCCAAAGTACTCGCAAGCAAGGAGCTACACTACATATGCATGGGTATATGTGTAAGGAGGCCATATCAGTGGACTGAACAGCAGAATGCCAGAATAAGAGGGGGATAGCCAATCATGTCGAAGACTACGCTTCTGGCAACCTCCGTCTTGCAGCATGTAGAAGAGAGTAGCTTGAAGTCCTCCAAGTAGCATCGTATAGCATAATCCTACCCGGCGATCCTCCCCTCGTCGCCCTGTGGAAAAGCGATCACCGGGTTGTCTGTGGAACTTGTGTGGGTGTGTTTTATTAAGTATCCGGTTCTAGTTGTCATAAGGTCAAGGTACAACTCCGGGTCGTCCTTTTACCGAGGGACGTGGCTATTCGAATAGATAAACTTCCCTGCAGGGATGCACCACATAACCCAACACGCTCGATCCCATTTGGCCGGACACACTTTCCTGGATCATACCCGGCCTCGGAAGATCACCATGTCGTAGCCCCACCTAGGCACAACAGAGAGGTCAATACGCCGGTCTAAATCCTATGCACACAGGGGTCTGGGCCCATCGCCCATTGCACACCTATACATTGCGAGGGCGGCCGGAAGCAGACCTAGCAACCTCCATTATAAAGGAAGTCATGTTACGCGGTCCAATCCGGCACGCGCCGCTCTGTCGCTAACGTCAAGAAGGCTTCGGCTGATACCACGACGTCGAGTGCCCATATCTTTTCCGCGTAGTTGGTTAGTGCGTATAGGCCAGTGGCCAGACTCAGATCAAATACCAAGATCTCGTTAAGCGTGTTATTATGAAGTAACCGCGAACGTCGACCAGGACCAGGCCCACCTCTCGCCTAGGTGGTCTCAACCTGCCCTGTCGCTCCGCCACATAGTAACAGTCGGGGGCTGTCGGGAACCCAGGCCCACCTCTACCGGGATGGAGCCACCTGTCCTTCCAGCCCCCACATCGGAATCACTTGCGGGTACTCAATGAGCTGACCCGACTTTAGTCACCATCTGTATAGTATGTATATATGTATAGTATATACCCGTGATCACCTCCCAAGTGATCACGTCCCGATAGTATAGCAAGGCAGACTGACAAGAATGTAGGCCAATGATGATAAACTAGCATCCTGTACTAAGCATTTAGGATTGCGGGTAAGGTATCAACGACTGTAGCAACAATGACAGGCTATGCAACAGAATAGGAGTAACCGAATAGTAACATGCTACACTACTCTAATGCAAGTAGTATAGAAAAGAATAGGCGATATCTGGTGATCAAGGGAGGGGCTTGCCTGGTTGCTCTGGCAAGGAGGGGTAGTCAACACCGTAGTCGATCGGGGTACCAGCAGCAGCGTCAGCCTCGTAGTCTACCAGAGAGAAGAGGGGGAAGAAACAATGAATACAATGCAAACAGATGCATATCGATGCATGACAAAACAAGTAGCGGTGCCAGGTGTTCCCTAACGCAGCAGGGGGTGATACCGACGAAGGGGAGAAACATCCGGGAAAGTATCCCCGGTGTTTCACGTTTTCGGATAGATGAACCGGAGGGGAAAGTTGCGTGTTTGCTATGCTAGGGATGCGTGGCGGACAAACAGGCTGCGTATCCGGATTCGTCTCGTTGTTTTGAGCAACTTTCATGTACAAAGTTTTTCCATCTGAGTTATGGTTTATTTTATATTAATTTTCAAAGTTTTAAATGATTTTTAGAATTAGCAGAGTTAATTTAATCAAAAAGCATTTATGATGTCATCATCACGTCAGCGGTCAATTCTGACTGTTGACTAGTCAAACTGACAGCTAGGTCCCACTGTCATTGACACAGTTTACATAATCAGAGTTAATTAGCTTAACTAAAGGATTTGGTTAACTAGATTCAATTAGTTTAGTTAGCAGAATTAATTAACTTAACTTATTCACTAATTAATTAACTAATAATTTATTTATTTATGTTAGATTTGTTTTTTTACTTCTAATTCTCTTTTTTTTAATGTTCCAGGGGCTGGGCCCCACATGTCAATGGCCCTAGGGGCCTTCACGGGCACCCGGCCGTGCGGTTACAGGCACGGGCGTAACGTGCGCCCACTTGGAGGCCCGAGGCCACCAAGGGGGCAGCCGACCACGGCTATAGCCGGAGTAGCGCGGCAAGGGGGCGTCAGAGCGGGGCGGTCGGGCGAGGCCGAGGGTGCCGGAGTGGCGCCGGGCAAGGGACGCAGGCTGCATCGGTAGCGGCTGGCGAGCAGCGGCGCACAGCAGGCGGCTACGGTCGAAGGTAGAGGCCGCGACGGAGTGTGAGCTCGGGAGCGGCACGGCGACGTGCAACAGAGAGGGCGAGAAGAGGAGAGGGAGGCCGTGGCCTCACCAACGTTGCAGAGACGAGGGTCGGCGAGGCTCGGTGGAGCCTTTGGGGAGAAGGACGGGGACGACGGCGACGTAGAGGAGGAGATCCGGTGAGGGAGAGGTCCGGGGGCGACGAGGTCGAGCGGCGGGCGTCGCGATTCGTGCAGCGTCGAGGTCCAGCCCCGAACCAGTTCTGGATCGGGGAGGGGGATGAGGACGGGGCGACGATGATCCGGCGACCCCATCGGCTGGGAGGCGAGGCGACGGTGGCGGGAGGTAGGAGGTGACGAGTTCCGGGTGGTGGTGGTGCTCCGGCGACGGTGGTGTGGACGGGACGGCGACGACGTCGTGGCGTCGGGCGGGTCGTGCCCGATCCAGAACGAGCGAAGAAGAAGACCAACAGCGCGGTGGTTGCCTTGCCGACGAACGGCAGCTGCGTCCCGCCTGAGGAGCACCGGAGAGCTGCGGGGGAGCACTGGAGAGGAGAGGTTGCGAGGGGGGTTCGGGCACGAGGGCCCTCGCTGCTGAGTGTGTGGCGGCGCGAGGAAGATGGGGAGGGAATCGAGCGAGAGAGAGTGGGGGAACGAGGGGAGTGGGGGTGGTAGCGGTATAGGGTTTGGTCGCGTGGGGGGATAAGGGGGACCGGGGTGGGCCGGCCTGGCGGTCCGTCGGCCTGCTGGGCCGAGGCCCAGATGGGGGGTTCCTTTTCCTTTTTTTTGTTTGTCTCTTTTGTATTTTCTTTCTTTTATTTATTTTCTCTTCTGTTTTAGTTCAATTTAAAACATTTATGCATTTTACAATACTGTGTCTTCTACACCATAATTATCTATGTAATATTTAGTACAAACCGAACATTTTTATTTTAATGTTTGAACACTTTTATTATTGACATTAATTTGAATTTGAATTTTGAAACGGTTTCGAATCATCGCAAGGTTAACAACATTAACCATGGTGATGTGGCACCATTAGCCTGGGATTACTGTAGCTTAATTATCCGGGCGTCACAAAAACCATCACCACCAAGTCCACCTCGTCCAAAACCACCACCGCCAAGATTACCTCCGCCAAAACCGCCACCGCGACCACCATCACTCTGCCAGATCGGAGTGACTGGGGTCGACGGAGCAGGAGTCGAGCCGCCGGTCCCCTACATGTTTGAGAGAAGATTCTAACGGTAAATATGACATGATAGTGTTGAATGAACGAGAACTAGTTTGTCAGTAGTTAGGCAAATGTACTAATCGGACTATCACCGCCTAGTGTCACCAATTCCTCGAACGTGGGAATGTGTGGGGTTTCTCCCGCAGGTGGTGGTGGGGGTCCAACTTGTGGTAGCTCCGTGCGGTTAGTCCAAGACGCCAACATAGCCTGGATGTTAGTTAAACAAACAAACTAGAAAGTCAGAAGGAATGAAAGTGCAAATTTGAGCTTGGTTTTAAGAGGGCAAAACTAACCGCCATCACTTGACGGTTGTAATCATCGTTTGCCTTCACTCGTTGCAAGTACTCCCGCACCTCAATATGCCTATGCTCGAGAAAGGCCTGATATGCCTACAAAATTGAGGTTGTTTCTAAGTAGGCATTGCTGAAAATAAACTAAGAAAGATAGAGACAAAGAAGATAAAGGGAAGTACTTACAGCACGCTGGCGGACTAAGGGAGGCTGCGAACGCCCCGTACTCTCTAACGGGCTCGGGTTGGTATCTTGAAGCCGTGTGTACGAGATCGACGGAGTGATCAAGCCATCGAAACACAGATACCGACCATGGGACTTACCCTGGATGGCCACCACCGCCGTGTCGTCGATCTGAGACTGGGCGACCTCAGGAACGGAAGCATCTACATGCAACTTCTGATAGTTCTGAGTGTAAGACTCCAGGTGCTACTCGGTGTTGCCGTAGTACTGGCTCTCGCCGTCTTTGCGATCACTCCGCTCGCGGGCCAGCTTCCACGACTCCATGTCTGAGAGCGGCCTCTACAACTTGTCGTCCTACAATGTCAAACATAAGTTAGCCATACATAAGAACATGATGGTAAAGAAAAACCGAAATGCATCATGCATATAGATATCGAGAAAACTATATTCCTGCCGACTGTCCGTTAGCGGCAGGTCCGAACGACCTCTTCGTCGTTCGATCCGGATCTTGCGGGCGCGCTCGTGTTCCCTCTCTCCCGATATTCTGGTCTCAGTTTCCGATACTATCGGTATTAATTAGCGTTTTCATTTTATTTTAATTAATGCTTTCCTTTGAAACCGCACCTCCCGCACTCTCATTGCTCCGATTCCGCCGCGAATTTTTTTCCCACCCAAAATCCCCGCAACAATTAATGCTGGATTAATTAGCCAACTAATAAGCATGCATGGGTTCTAAAAAAAAGAAGCACAACCCCCCCAAAAAAAGCATGCATGTCGCACGTTTCGTACGGGAGACACATTTAACGCAACCAACAAGGCATGTGCATGCTCCTTCTTTTATGGGGTTAATGCCTCGTTTAGTGGCTATGACTTCAGCCATGCTTTTTTATGCTAAAATTAATGCTTGATTAAAGTAGAAAATATAGGTACTTCAGGGATTTGATACTTGGTTGTCGGATTAGTACATTTTCACAACAACCGTCTATTCTATATCTAGTTCTTATGTAAACGAAAGGGAATTTTTGTAGTTGACTTTTGGTTTCTATATTACATTGTAGAAAAAACATGTATGTAGTGCTATTAGAGTGGAACATATCATGGTACAAAATCGTGTGTAAATAGCATGGAATATATGCACAAAAGAGTTGATAACTTAGTTAGCCTTGGCCGATAACTTCCCTATAAATATCATGGTACTATACGCACTGTATACATGATAACGCACGCAGAAACACCGCGGTAACTTTGACCCAGGGGTGAGGGAAGGTGAGTAAGTTGTTTGAAACCATACGCTCTCCTGATAACTTCTGTGTAAATAGCAAGGTGATATACACACCGTAGACTTGATAACTCACATATAAACATTGTGGTAACATTTGACCACGGGGAATAAAGTTGTTTGAAAATATACCCTCGATAACTTATGTGTAAATAATGTGATAATATACGAAGTGCGGACATGATAACTCCCGGACAAACACCTCCGTAACTTTATCCCGGTAAAAAAAGTTGTTGAAAACATACCACGATAACTCATATGTAAATAACATGATAATATACACACATCAAAGTTGATAACTTACTGAGCCCAACACGGTAACTATTTGCACGACAAAAGTCATCAGAATATATGAAATGGGATCTAGTTCCGTAGGTCTCACCGCGACGTGTTTTTTTATATGACAATGTTTTTTTGATCTGATCAAAAGTTTGAGATATAAAACATTTTAAAATGAAACAGGAAAGAATCTAGGATGACATCAGATTTCATATCTTTCTCTAATGCATGCACGCATGTGCATGTGAATAGAAGGTTAAAGGAACCATTTTCATCCCCAGTAATTTTCTGTGTGAATAACATGATAATTTATGTACCACACCCGTGATAACTTACGTTGCATAGGTGTGATAAATTTTTACCTAAAAAAATAAAGTCGTCGGAACATATCAACATGTGATCTAGTTTCGAAGGTCTCGTCGCGACGAATCTTTTATGTGAAAACGGTTTTTCAATTGGACTGACGGTTTGAGCTACAAAACATTTTGATTTTCGAAATTAAAGGGAATCTAGGATGACATCATCAATTTTGTCTTTTTTGCATGCATGCATATATGTTGTAAAAGGGAGGTGGAGTTTACGTGAAAGAACCAAAGAACCAGGCTGCGTACCCTCGATGCATCAATACTCAATACTCGGTTGATCGTCCGCACCTATCGCTAAATTCCTGCCGTCTGGAAGTTAGTCACGTCCTATAGATATACCTTCATGGCCTTGAAGCCCCAGTGGTTCCTGTTTCCTTGGCCGTGTGTCCCGTCTTTTCCACGGTTAGCCCGGGCCTTGATGCTCTTTGCAGCAAACTCTGCATCGTCACCGACCCACCTATCTACCAAACACGCCCATCCGTCATGCCTTCCATAGCACCAACGAGGAACAACCTATGCAAATTTTGGAAGCATGACATGTGAGCACGAAACATATAGTTGATTTCTTGAAATAATGACAAGTCAGTAATAGTTACCATCATGAACTGCTCCCTGCTCATGGTAAGTTTTTGCTTCTGTGCTTGAGTTTTGGTCATCTTTTTTTGCAGGTAGATGTGGTAGTACTGCGAGATGTTAACCCAACGCACCTCGTACTGCAACTGACGAGCTTTCTTCTTCGCTGCAGTAAGTAAGACCACGTCGGCTCTGGCCTTGTGCTCGTCAAGAACTCTATAGAGTTGCTGCAATCATGCATAAACTAGAAGCAAACAAGGCATGAGTTGAGTGATTCAATGATAAACTATGAACGAAACTGAAGACAAGTGATTCAGAAGAGAACTTACCCAATATTTGGTGATCATGGCCTTAGCGGTCATCCCATACTCCACGTTGCTGCAAGCCTCGTAGTAGGCCCAACTTGTGACCAAAACATGCAGCTGCGGGTCCCTGTCTGGCCGCGGGCAGAATAGGCCAGGCCAAAACTCCTTCAACAGGACAGTGATAAGGCCGTTCGGTTTACGGCCCTTTCCGTGAAAGATCCAGTTACTGCAAAAGAATCAAAGGATTGCCATGTGTATAATAAGAAAATGTTGTCATGTGTTGAAAATATGATTGAGATGCACTTACTCTGTGCCCGCAGGTTCAATGAGCCACTTGTGCGCCTCAATAGAAGGTAGTGTAGGTACTCCGGCAGTACCACGCAGCCACCCTTGCGGAGCACCCGGTGGCAAGTCACCCCACAACTCGGGGTCAACCTCCCCTCCACCATCCTCGCCCTCCTCCTCACCCTCCACCTCGACCTCCTCCTCCTCGGCCTCCTCCTCCTCACCCTCCTCCTCCTCGCCATCAGGAACATACTCCTCCTCCTCAGACTCAGAAGCTGCCTCAGCATAGGAGGAAATCGAAGAAGACCCTCCTATTTCGGACACGGCCCAGAGTTTTTTGGCCCGGTTGCCTCTCCCCCCACCTCCTCGTCCTCTAGGGGCTCTCCCCCCACCCCCTCCTCCTCTAGGGTCTCCTCCCCCGACCCCTCCACCTCCCTATGAGGTGCCATCCTCGCGTAGTTGGGAGGGAACCTTGTGGGCTCATCCACTACGAGTAAGTCCTCCTTTGACTTTACTGAGGAAACTGGCGCCGCTGGACTTGCCCATGATTAGCAAACCTGCATTGAGAAGAGAATAAACAATTAGTAAGGATATCAAAAAAACAAGCATACAGGAAATACATTAATAACAGAAGAGCACATTAAGCATACTATTGTAATGATCATTAAAAGAACTTACATTTTCTAAAACCCATATGAATCATCACTATTGTAATCTATTTGTCGACCGGTCTCATCATCACTATCCCGCATATCTTCTTCGTTGTCTGACGGAGGTGGAGGCTCTTCCTCATCGTTAGCATCAGCGCCTTCATTTAACTTTTCAAGCATAATTATGTTTCTTTGATTCACAACTGCCTCACCATCAATCCGTGCACCATCGTCGTTTGGGTCCTGGTCAACATAAACCAAGTCATCATCCTCCTTGTTTTGGACCACGTCATCATGTTCCTCTTGAAAGATCACTCCCTCGTATGTCATGGGGTTTATGTTGTAGTAATCATCATCGTTCGGGTCCGGTAGCTTACCATGTGGCGACACCTTGAACACAACTTCCCAACCCTTTAGGTACTCTTTCTGGCATGGGTAAGGCAGATAATATACTTGTGTGGCCTGGGTAGCGGTGATAAAGAGATCAACTCCGGCATAGACGTTTGATGGTTTAACTTCAACTAAACCAACATAAGGCGTATGTCTCAGACCCTTTTTGGGGTCGAACCATCGGCATTTGAACACACTGAGACTTAGGTGTTTACGTCCATGTTTGAATGTAAGCTCGTATATTTTTCCTAACCTTCCGTAGTAATCTACTTTATTATCTCCTTAGGTGAAGACTCTGGTATTTATGGTTTGGGGATCAGGCCGACTGTTCTGGCGCTCCTCTATATGGAAGCGATACCCATTCACATCATACTTTTGGCATGTCATGACGGTAGGGTCAAAACCCATGGAAACCCATCTCAATCTTCATCTATTGATTCGTTCGGATCATTTCCCTACAAGTTAAATTGAAATTATAGGGTGCAGTTTAATTGGAAGTGTGAAATGGGTAATAGGGAAGTGTGAAAAATTACTTTCTCCGTGAACCATGCAACGAAATTTTTCCTTCCATCAGCACCCTTTCGGAGAAGAGCAAGTGCCTCCGCTTCAGTATGAGGCAGCATTCCCATCCACTCTTCCTCAATGAATCGACTACAATAAGAAAAGCGGTATAAGAACTAGGCAAAGTGAACATAACGAATTCACTAAAAGAATGGTGCAAAAGTATTTCCTCATCCACTCATCCTCAACTTCCTTGATGTTGTGCAAGATATAGAACATGACATCCTCCCACTCATCTCGTGGAATGACATAAGATGTCGAGCATCCAGCCCTGCCACCTTGCCCGATGAATAGAGGCAACTTCTGTTTATACTTGGGTTCTTCTGTGTTGTATCGAGACACCTTATTGTGCAACGTGGGAACATGGTCCGGGTAGTAGGATGTCCTGAGGTCTGCCACCTCCTCTAGGATAACTGCCTCAGCTATGGAAGCTTCAATCTTAGCTTTGTTTCCACATTTCTGTCTCAAATGCTTGTTCTGTCTCTCAGGGCCGTACTACCAACGATTCTGCACAGGGCCCCCCATGAATACCTCATTCGCGAGGTGCAAAATGAGATGTGTCATCAGAGTAAAGAAGCCTGGCGACAAGATCTTCTCTAGCTTGCATATCAACTCCGACGCCTTCTTATGCATTTATTTTATCTTCTCAGGTCATACTTCTTTAGCACAAAGCGTGCGGAAGAAATGGCTTAACTCCGCAAGCACATGCCTGACACGCTCGGGAACATAGCCCCGAACCATCACCAGCATAATCCGCTCAATCCATACATGATAGTCATGACTCTTGAGCCCGGTCACTCACTAGTAGAAAAAGGGCCCATTGTCCCGGTTGGTAAGGGCCTTTAGTCCCGGTTGGTGAACCGGGACTAAAGGGTCGGTACGAATGCCTCCCCCCTTTAGTCCCGGTTCAATCCAGAACCGGGACAGAAGGGCCTCCACGTGGCCTGTCCCCTGAGCCCAAGCAGGAGGGCCTTTGGTCCCGGTTGGTGGCACCAACCGGGACCAATAGGCATCCACGCGTCAGCGTTTATGTGGCTGTGGTTTTTGTTTTTTTTGAAGGGGGGGGGGCGGTTTGGGGGGTTTTGGGGTGTTAATTTAGGTGTTTCATATATTATGTTATAGCTAGCTAATTAATAGAGATAAGTGTCCTCTCTTTTGTCCGTGCTTGGTCGACGCTACGTACCATACATACATACGTATAGAGAGGACTAGCTAGACACGCTAGCTAGCTAGTAAGCAAACAGAAGATCGTCATGAACATATATGCATACAGAGAGAAGTGATATCGACCACCTCTCCTTCTCTAAGAGATTGGTCGAATAAACAAGTTCTCGTATATCTATCCGACACTACCGGCTACATATATACAATAATTATCTTTTACAAATATATAATCTCCTAAAATATGGACGCGTGGTCCACATAGTATTCTCCGTCTTCAGCGATCACGTGGTCAAGAAAGAATGCCGCCAATTCCTCTTGAATTGCTCGCATGCGATCTGGTGCTAGGAGTTCATCCCGCATCCGAAACATCTAATTTTAAGAAGGGGGTCAATACATATATATATATATATATATATATATATATATATATATATATTAATGAAACTCAACACAAATGATGGTAATAAAATAAAATTGTGAATATTATTATTTACGCACTTCATATTGTTTATCGGAGTAGCCCCGCTCACAGGTCGTGTGGCGGATGGACTCGCAAATGTAGTATCCACAGAAATCATTCCCTTGTTCCTGCCACAACCACTTTACAAGAAATAGAGGTCAATCAAACTGATAATTAGCAAGCATGCTAAATGGTATTGATGAAACTAGCGCTTGAATCACTAGGAGATGCCTGGAATATGCTACTATATAGTACTTACTTTCGGGTGCCTAAATTGCAGCTTCTTCGGTAGTCCCGGAGCTTTTTTGGTGAATTTTCTCCAAGCCCTGCCATACAAAGAAAACAATTACTTGATATCAGAAATGAACAAATTAAGTTGCTGATATGGTGGATAATGATCGATTTAACTTACTTCTCGAGCATTTCAGTCATGTCCGCATACTCCTTGGGATCTTTTCGCTTGGAGTCTAAGACAATTACGACTCCCTTCTCAAGCTTAATCTCTAGGAGAATATAGTGGTAGCTGCGCACACATGCATAACGCATCAATATTACATTACTATAACCTGGACTAATAAGGAAACCAAATATGCCACAAGACAGTAACACTCACTTGAAGTTGTAAGGAAAGAGTATTATATCTTTGTGTTCATTTATTTCCAACGATCGTAGCAAGTTGGCCTCGGTTTCTTGGGCACGATATTGAACCTTAGTTGCATCTATGAGATACGTGTTAATGAACCCAATATCTCCCACTTGTCTTTTCTTCAATTCGGCGATCTTCAATCTGCATAATATAGTGAGGATAATTATAAATACGTGCAAATGAAAGGGCTGAGTTATATAGAGAGACTTAATGATGGAAGTAGTACTACTTACAGACAGTAGGAGGTGACCGTTGCTTTATCGATGGCCAATTTATTGAAAAACTGATAGAACTCCTCAAATGGAATAGGCAACAGTTCAATTCCAAGGAGGTCATGCTCCTTTTTAACTCTCATATACAAAGTATTCCTCCCCTCAGACTCTTTGCAGGTTTTCATGTACCAATCATGCAATCTTCGCATCATCGTTGATAGAGAACTTTCATCTTTAACGAGAGGCTTCCCGTACTCGTATCTTTGTATCTGCACCTCCATGATATCATAATGTACATCGTCGGGCAGGTAATTTGCAGGATTGCCATAACCGGGCACCATCCTCGGATCGACGATGTCGCTAGCAGGCACCTTGAGCGGGGGGCACGATTGCTTCGCTTGTTCGCCGAGCTGGGCAATTTGTTTCCCAACTCGTCGTTCTTTCATCCTTTGATCACTTTTAGTACTTCCCGACCTCTCCGCTTCGGCAAATGCCTTTCCAATAATGCGCTCATAGTTGCCTTTCGGCGGAGACTTGGGTGGTTTTGTCAGGGCAGCAGAGTGCGCTTCCCTTTCACCGGATCTACCTTCTCCTCCGGAGGTGGATGTCTCTTTGCTTTCAACCCTTGAAACCAGTCATCCACTTCGGTCTGCGCGATCTTCGCGTTTTCCTCCTCGCTCCTCTCGTACGGTAACTTCTCTGGAGTCTTCAGAGAAGGACCGAATCTGTATCTCCTCCCGCCTTTGGCTGTACTGCTAGACGCCGGCAGAGTAGACGGAGCGGATGTCTTCTTTCCTTGCTTACGAGGTGGAGGAGAAGGACTGCGACGCGCCGTAGAAGCCGGAGCGGCGGCGGGTCTCTTCCGCCCTTGCTGACGAGGCGGAGAAGGAGGAGGCTGGCTGCTCGGGCGCGCCGGCGCAGGCGGAGAAGGAGGCGGAGTGCCGCCACGCGCCGGAGAAGGAGCGGGCCGAGTGCCCTGATCGTCACTCGCCGGTGGAGGAGGCGGAGTGCCCTGACTCGCCGAAGGAGGAGGAGGAGGTGGAGGCGTCCAGTTCGGAAGGTTGATGAGATCCTTCCGCCATAGGCATGGAGTCTTCAGAGCAGAACCCAGCCGATACTCCCCTTCACCGGTAGGGTGGTCAAGCCGGAGGTCCTCAAATCCCTTAGTTATTTCATCGACCATCACCTTAGCATATCCTTCTGGAATCGGCCGGCAGTGAAAAGTTGAGTCGGGTTTAGTAGGATAAACAGAGCCAACAGCCGCCTTGACCTTCAAATTGCTCCATTGCGCCATAAGGTGGCAATTTTCAGCATCCGTGATAGCATCCACGGGATAGCTGGCAGGAGCCGTCAAGGCATGCTCTGGCTGAAGCAGCTCGGTGGAAGCCACGCTGCTTTTCCGCTGAGATGGCGGGGTAGCTTCGGGGGAAGCTTCGGCAGGTCGTTTGCTGCGATCTGCTTCTCGTTCCTCTAGCCCCATTACCCTTTCGTGCAGCGACTGCGGTTGGCTCTGCTCCAGTTTCTTCCTCCTCTCGTGGGTTTTGTAACCCCCTGCGTCCGGAAATCCAGCCTTCCATGAAATGGAGCCTGGCGTGCCTCGTGTCCGTCCAGGGTGCTCAGGATTGCCGAGGGCCTTTGTGAGCTCGTCCTTCTCCCTGTCTGGAACGAACATCCCTTGCTGCGCTGCTTCGATATATTGCTGAAGCTTCTTGACTGGTATGTCCAATTGTTCCTCCGTCCAAATGCACTTCCCTGTTATAGGTCCAAGGATCAGCCGACCCCAAAGAACCAAGTCCGGCAACGTTTTGGCCAGTTCATTGTCTCTGGTTCGATCCCTTTATCAAGCAGATCATTCTCAGCCTTGGCCCACTTAGGCTGGGCTACGAGGTAGCCACCTGGCCCCGTGCGATGGTGAAGCTTCTTCTTCTCAGCATTTCTCTTGTTTGTCGCCGACATTTTTTTACTCTTTTCCGATGTCTTGTGGGCCACAAATGCGGGCCAGTCATCTCTGATCTTCTCATATTTGCCAATGAATTCTGGTGTCTCATTTTTTTCGACATACCTATTGAGGTCTTTCTTCCAATTCCTGAATAGGTCTGCCATCTTCCTCAGAGCAAAAGACTTGATTAATGGCTCTATAACTGGCTTCTCCGGATCATCCTCCGGCGGTAGGGTGAAATTTGACTTCAGCTCAGTCCAAAGGTTCTCTTTCTGCATCTCATTGACATAAGACACCTCAGGGTCTCCGTTCTTAGGCTTATACCATTGCTGGATGCTGATCGGGATCTTGTCCCTAACCAGAACCCCACACTGAGCAACAAATGCCTTCTTTGTCCGGTAGGGTTCAATCGGTTGGCCGTCGCGCGCGATTTGTATGATCTCAAACTTTTCATCCGAGCTCAACTTTTTCTTCGGGCCTCGTCTCTTTACCGAAGTTGTGCTCGATCCGGAGGGCTAGAAAAAAGAACAAAGACGAGAGTTAATTAATATGTGTACATACCAAAACAATGAATGCATCAATTAGCTAGTCAGCACAGGCTTAACTAATATATATACCTGGCCGGACTCGGTTTGGTGATCACCGGAGCCGTCCTCACGGTCTACTTCTTCACCCTCTCCTTCTTGCACCGGCATTGGGTCATCGGAGCCATGTAAATCAATGAGGAGAGGGCCAGCTGCTTCTTCACCCTCTCCTTCCAGACCATCGTTGTCGTTGAGAAACATCGAGAGGGCATCACTTCCTTCTGCGATTATGTCCCTCAACAACACTTCTTGTGCTTCGTCTCGGGGGGTGTCCATAGTTTCTACAAATATTTACAACATGGCAATTATTATTCAAACATGACAGATATGGATATATTAGTGGCAAACATAGAACTAGCTAGCTAATCACAATAAGGATTCGTCTAGGGTTTGGGGTGGCCTCGACAACGCTTCAAGGGTTAGGGGGTGGCCTCGAGAACGCTTCAAGCTAGGAGGGGGTAATATCGACCCCCCCACATGTTGAAGCTATCGGGAGGGGGTCGGCGTTAAACAGTACATCTATGTCCCACAAGTGACGTGGGCATCGACGTGGGCATCGACGCCCACAAGCTATTGGATTTCTTCAATACTTTGACACTATAGGAACCCTCGACCCTGAAACCTTCGACCCTTGACCCCTTAACGACCCCCGACCCTCGACCCCTCGGCGATCCTCGACACCCTCGTTATATCGACAACGACGCAACATACATATACATGGGAAAATAATGTTATCGGGGAGGGGGTATCGGTACCCCCCCCCCCTCGTGTCAAAGTTTCTTCTTTCTCCTCTATTCCTTTCTTTCTTCTTCTCCTCTTCTTTTCTTCTTATCCCCCGAGAAAGGAAAATAAGGAAAAGGAAGAAAAGAGGAAGAAGGAAGAAGGAAGAAGAAGAAGAAAAAAAAAGAAGAAAAAAAAGA
>NC_041383.1:165255349-165256892 GCF_002162155.2 Triticum dicoccoides
GGTCTACTTCTTCACCCTCTCCTTCTTGCACCGGCATTGGGTCATCGGAGCCATGTAAATCAATGAGGAGAGGGCCAGCTGCTTCTTCACCCTCTCCTTCCAGACCATCGTTGTCGTTGAGAAACATCGAGGAGAGGGCATCACTTCCTTCTGCGATTATGTCCCTCAACAACGCTTCTTGTGCTTCGTCTCGGGGGGTGTCCATAGTTTCTACAAATATTTACAACATGGCAATTATTATTCAAACATGACAGATATGGATATATTAGTGGCAAACGTAGAACTAGCTAGCTAATCACAATAAGGAATCATATTAGTGGCCTCGACGCTGCTTCTCTAGGGTTTGGGGTGGCCTCGACAACGCTTCAAGGGTTAGGGGGTGGCCTCGAGAACGCTTCAAGCTAGGAGGGGGTAATATCGACCCCCCCCCCACGTGTTGAAGCTATCGGGAGGGGGTTGGCGTTGAACAGTACATCTATGTCCCACAAGTGACGTGGGCATCGACGTGGGCATCGACGCCCACAAGCTATTGGATTTCTTCAATACTTTGACACTATAGGAACCCTCGACCCTGAAACCTTTGACCCTTGACCCCTTAACGACCCTCGACCCTCTACCCTAGTTCCCGACCCTCGACCCCTCGGCGATCCTCGACACCCTCGTTATATCGACAACGACGCAACATACATATACATGGGAAAATAATGTTATCGGGGAGGGGGTATCGGTACCCCCCCCCCTCGTGTCAAAGTTTCTTCTTTCTCCTCTATTCCTTTCTTTCTTCTTCTCCTCTTCTTTTCTTCTTATCCCTCGAGAAAGGAAAATAAGGAAAAGGAAGAAAAGAGGAAGAAGGAAGAAGGAAGAAGAAGAAGAAAAAAAAGAAGAAAAAAAAGAGGAGAAGAAGAAAAGAATAGAGGAGAAGAAGAAAAAATAGAACTCTATTCTTTTCTTCTTCTCCTCTTCTTTTTCTTCTTTTTTCTTCTTCTTATTTATTTCTCCTCTTCTTCCTATCCCCTCTTCTTCTCCTTTCTTCCTCTTCTTTTTTCCTTTTTCCTCTCATTCTTTTTCTTCTTCTTGTATTGCTTGTTTTTTTTAAATAATGTTCAAATAAAAATCTATGAACATAAAACATATATACACAGAGAGAACATATATACATTTTTATAAAAATGCAAAAAACAAAAAAATTAAAAAAAAGACATATAAACAGATATACATACATACATTTTTCTTTCATATGAACATACATACATACATTTTCTTTGCATATGACCATACATACATTTTTCTTTGCATATGACCATTCATACATTTTCTTTGCATATGCTTTGCATATAAACATACATACATATGAACATACATACATACATATAAACATAACATACATACACAAAAAATTCTAAAAATCTGCCTAAAAAATCTAAAAATCTGCCTAAAAAAATTATATGAAAAAAAGCATACATCATCCATCCATCCATATAATGAACATATACATCATCCATCCATCCATATAATCAACATATGCATATGAAAAAAATTATAT
>NC_041383.1:165256902-165258014 GCF_002162155.2 Triticum dicoccoides
GGCGGTGACGGCAAGCCCGTAGCAGGGGAGCTCGAGGCGACGGCGGGGGCGGCGAGGGCGCCGGCGCGCGGGGGCGGGACGGGGCAGGGGCAGGGCGACGACGAGCACGGGGCAGGGGTGCGGGGCGACGACGACGGCGAGCACGGGCAGCCTGACGGCGTCGGGGCGAGCTCGGGCAGCCTGGCGGCATCGTCGGGGCGGGGAACTGGCGATGAAATCTGAAAAAACGCCAAGTCTTTGCTTATATAGAAAAGGATTTGGTCCCGGTTCGTGCCACGACCCAGGACTAATGACCACCTTTAGTCCCAGTTGGTGCCACCAACCGGGACCAAAGCCCAATTTTCAGCAGCCCAAAGGGCGGGAAGCGGCGGCCTTTGGTCCCGGTTGGTGGAACCAACTGGGACTAAAGGGAGGCATTAGTCCCGGGTCGTAGCACCAACCGAGACTAATGCACCCCTTTAGCCCCGGTTGGTGCTACCAACCGGGACCAAAGGCCTGTGCTGCCCCGAACCTAATATTTAGTCCCACCTCGCTAGTTGAGAGGGAGGCGCACCTGTTTATAAGGTGCGGTGCGCCTTCCCTCTCGAGCTCCTCTCTTAAGCAGGCTTTTGGGCCTAACCCTGCAATCTGTGCCTGCGGGCCTACTGGGCCTTCTGCGGGCCTGAATCCTGGCCCATGGTAGGGTTTCTAGTCGTATTCAAGCCGTGGGGGCCCAGTAGGTGGCACTTTTTTTTGTTTTTTTGTTTTATGTGTTGCTTTATTTAGTTTATTTTGTTTCTATTTACAACAAAATACTTATTGTTGCTATATTTATTTTTTTCTAGTTTTTTGTTTTGTTTTCTGCATTATTTATTTTCTTTTGTTTGTTTCTTTATTTTTTAATTCTTTTTGCTTTTAGTTTTAGAAAAATTATAAACTTTCTGTTAGTGCCATTAGTTTTCAAATTTGAAAACACTTTTTTTGTTTTCTTTGTTGCTTTATTCATTTTATTTTGTTTCTACTTACAACAAAATACTTATTGTTGCTATTTTTATTTTTTTTCCAGTTTTTTTTGTTTTGTTTTCTACATTATTTATTTTCTTTTGTTTTTGCTTTATTTTTTAATTCTTTTT
>NC_041383.1:165258321-165263419 GCF_002162155.2 Triticum dicoccoides
GGTGCCACCAACCGGGACCAAAGGCCCCCTTTAGTCCCGGTTGGTTCCACCAACCGGGACCAAAGGCCTTGTGCTGCCCCGCGCCAAATGTTTAGTCCCACCTCGCTAGTTGAGAGGGAGCCGCACTAGTTTATAAGGTGCGGTGCGGCTCCCCTCTCGAGCTCCTCTCTAAAGCAGGCTTTCGGGCCTAACTCTGCCATCTGTGCCTGTGGGCCTACTGGGCCTTCCACGGGCCTGAATCCTGGCCCATAGGGTTTCTAGTCGTATTCAGGCCGTGGGCGCCCAGTAGGTGGCATTTTTTTTTGTTTTTTTGTTTTATTTGTTGCTTTATTTAGTTTATTTTGGTTTTGCTTTATTTTTCTTTTGGTTTTTTGGTTTATTTTTTAATTCTTTTTGCTTTTAGTTTTAGAAAAATTATAAACTTTCTGTTAGTGCCATTAGTTTTCAAATCTGAAAACTCTTTTTTTGTTTTCTTTGTTGCTTTATTTATTTTATTTTGTTTCTACTTACAACAAAATACTTATTGTTGCTATTTTTATTTTTTTTCAGTTTTTTGTTCTGTTTTCTGCATTATTTATTTTCTTTGGTTTTTTGCTTTATTTTTTAATTCTTTTTGCTTTTAGTTTTAAAAAAATTATAAACTTTCTGTTAGTGCCATTAGTTTTCAAATTTGGAAACTCTTTTTTTGTTTTCTTTGTTGCTTTATTCATTTTATTTTGTTTCTACTTACAATAAAATACTTATTGTTGCTATTTTTAGTTTTTTCCAATTTTTTGTTTTGTTTTCTGCATTAATTATTTTCTTTTGGTTTTTTGCTTTATTTTTTATTTTTTTTGCTTTTAGTTTTAAAAAAATTATAAACTTTCTGTTAGTGCCATTAGTTTTCAAATTTGGAAACTCTTTTTTGTTTTCTTTGTTGCTTTATTCATTTTGTTTTGTTTCTACTTACAATAAAATACTTATTGTTGCTATTTTTAGTTTTTTCCAGTTTTTTTGTTTTGTTTTCTGCATTAATTATTTTCTTTTGGTTTTTTGCTTTATTTTTTAATTCTTTGAAATTTGTGTGAATAGTTAAATTGAATTCTTTGAAATTTGTGTGAATTTGAAGTTTGTGATTAACTTTACTAGTGCCATTATTTTTTCAGTTCTACTTAGAAATAAATACTTATAGTTTTTTGGTGATTTCTTTTTTCTTTTAGGTCACAAAAAATAAAAACTTCTCTGTTAGTGAACATAGATGCAATTATAGAGAAAATTAAACATAAATTCATAATCAATTTCTATTTATAAATTTAGGTCCAATTTCCTCTATAGGTGCATCTATTTTCACTTTGAGAGGAGATCAACAACACAGAGAGGGACGGGCTTATAAACAGGTGTGGGCGCCCTTCTGTTGGCGAGGTGGGACTAAAAGCTGGGTGCAACGAGGGCCAACCCTTTAGTCCCGGTTGGTGGCATGAACCGGGACTAAAGGTAACCCTTTTGGTCCCGGTTCATGCCACCAACCGGGACCAATAGTGGTGGGCCAGGAGCCAGGACCATTGTTCCCGGTTCGTCCCACCAACCGGGACCAAAAGGTCCGGACGAACCGGGACCAATGGCCCACGTGGCCTGGCCGGCCCCCTGGGCTCACGAACCGGGGCAAATAGCTCCATTGGTCCCGGTTCTGGATTGAACCGGGACTAATGGGCTAAACTGGCCTGGACGAAAGCCCTGTTTTCTACTAGTGACTCTGCCCGTTGAAAGATTGACCCCCTTACTTATATTCGACGCATAACCATTAGTGAACTTCATGATGTGTTTCAGCCACTTGAATGCCTCCATCTTATGATCCTTTTTAAGTACGAAGTCAGCATCTGGCTTGAACCAAGATTTTCGACTGCCTGTGGGAGGCTGCATGTGAAGACGTGGTCTATCACAAATATTCTGTTGATCGACTCTAGCATTAACATTATCCTTTGTCTTATCAGGAATGTTGAGGATCATGTGAAAAAGGGACTCTGTGACATTCTTTTTGGTGTGCATCACGTCGATGTTGTATGGAAGTTTGAGGTCCTTAAAATAGGGAAGCCACGTGAAGGGGGTAATATGAGTCCAGTTGTGCGTCTTGCCATATGCTTCAAAACATTTTTTCCCTTTCCCTTTTCCTTTGCCCTAGTCTTCGCCCATGGCTTTGCCTTTGCCTTTGCCTTTGCCTTTGCCTTTTCCTTCACCGGCAGGCTTAAGAGCTTTCAGCTGAGCAAGCACATCCGCACCAAAAAATGTTGGAATCTTGTTTACTTCATGGACAACTTTGCCTTTTGTGAAGTTCTTGTCTTCCCTATCAGGATGGTCTAGAGGGAGGAACTGTCGATGCAGGTCAAAGGCAACATACATGCCACCCTTCTTCAGCCAAATGAAAATCAAGGCCTGCATGCACACTGGGCAAGACATCTTTCCACTTGTACACCATCCGCAGAACAGGGCATAGCCGGGAAAGTCATGCATGCAATACTGTAGCCAAACTTTCAACAAGAAATTTTTCTGCAGATGCCGGTCGTATGTCAACCTCGGGAAGTACCAAGAATGGTGCTGCATAAACACACTCAAATTCTTCCCCGGATATTCAGGCCCCGAAATTATAAGCGACAGGAACATGGTCTTGCGTTACATTACGGCGCCGGGAGGGAGATTGAGCGGAATAACAAATACGGGCCAGCAGCTGTATGGATTAGACGACATACCATATGGATTGAACCCATCACCTGTTATAGCAATTCTAACATTCCCAGCCTCGGCTGCTTCCTCTGGGTACTCTATATCGAATGACTTCCATGCTTCACCTTCTGATGCATGTACAATTTTTTTTGGATTGTACCTTTTCCCTTCCTTGTGCCACTTCATCATTTTGGCAGACTCCTCGGTGATGAAAAGTTACTGCAGTCTTTTTATAAAATCAAGATACCAAAGAACCTTCATAGGGATTTTTAGCTGCTGCTTCTGACCATGCTTATCGACCACCTCAATATATCGAGAGGAACCGCACTTCCTACAGTAGTTGTCATCCGCATACTCATGCCTAAACAAAAGGCAATTCTTTGGACAAACATGTATTTTCTCATAGTCCATGGAGAGCACCTTCATGATTTTCTTCGTACTGTACATGGTTTTCGGCAGTTCATGGCCCTCAGCCAGGCTGTTAGGCCATACTCCCAGAAATGCTTCGAAGCAACATCGGCTACAGCCGTACTCAGCCTTGACTGCCATCACTTGTGAGATGGCATCCAACACAGACAGCTTGGCACCCTCATAGAGAGGTTTCTTTGACGAGGCCAAGATTTCCAGGAAGGCCTTTGCGGTTTCCTTCTGGCTCCTCCGGTTCATTCACTGAATGTGACGGAGGTCTCGGCTGTGCAGCAAAGACATCATCTAGCATGTCTCTAACCCCATCGTCCTCATAACTAGCGACGCGTTGTCGTATCACATCCTCTCTACCACGGTCCTGCTGGGCAAAGTTTATCGGCATATTAAAGTTGGGCATAAATCCATTCGTGCGAAGGTGCTTAGTCATCTCACTCTTATCTCTGCGGATACGTCTCTTACATTTGGCACACGGGCATTCTGGCACCATCCTCATTGGACTATGGAATATCTCTTTCAAAAACACATCAGTTTTCTCGACCCACTCTGTTGTTACTTGACTACGACGGAAAAACCCACTATACATCCACTGATTATCTGCCATCTCTGCTTTATTGGAAGCCACACAACAAAATTAAGGATTCATTTAAATTACTCACATCAATATTTTATTTTTTACAAGGTTGATGAGAAACGACATTTAATCCACCTACATCTATAATAGGTAAAGATGGTTCCTAATCCCACCCGAGAATGTGTAGATTGAGTATGTTATCCATGCTCTACCCCATTCCGAGACAAAATTTCGGCAGCACCTCCCCGCTGTTCTCCAAATACGCGTCTCGGCAAAATGCCGAGAGAATGTGCATCCGAAGAACAATAGGGAGGCGCCGCCGAAATCCTGTCTCGGAACGGGGTAGAGCATGAACAACGTACCCAATCTACACATCCTCGGGCTGTCCGTGGAAAGCGGTAGACAATCCGAAAGAGCTGCGGTGATAAATATGCAATTGAATGCATATTTATCGATGCAACCCTTTCGGATGGGAGACCTAGGTTACGCGACTTGATGTGAAAATTTAATCTGGTGACATGGAAAAGAAGTGGACGAGGTCATGGAATTGTTGCTCACCCTCCGATGTAGTCGATCAAAGGAGAGGGACGATCGTGGACCAACACCTCCAACTTTGACGATCACTCCACGAAGATGGAACACCACAAATCGTGTTAATTTAAACTATAAAGAAAAATCATATTTTGTCAACTGTCAAATTTGGAAGCACTTATCATATCACAATTTAGGTCATCACCTGACATTAAGCATTGACACATCAAATTGTTTTAGCAAGATCATCATGACGAAATAACCACTTATCATATCCCAAATTTGAAGCACATCTCACATAGGTACTTAACAACATCACAAACTGAAAATAAATTCTTCGTTAACAATTTTATAAACTAAGTGACTCAGGTTGCTTTTTTAACTATGATAATTGATTTTGCCGAGATTCATCCATCTAGCAACCTAATTGTAGCAAAATAATTCCTTTTGCTGAGATTCCTCCATCCATCTAAGACACATACAACATTCATCCATCTAGCAACCTAACAACATCCAACATCCATCCATGCATCCATTCATCCAACAGTAGCTAATAATGCAAAAATGAAAAAAAGGAGTGTTAGCTCACCGGGCAGAGAGGCGTCGCGGTGGTGGAGTTGGAGGCAGGGGCCGACGGTGGAGGTGAGGGGAGGGCTGGGGCGGGGTTGGCCCGGCCGGAGAAGCCCAACCAACACAGCAGGGGCGCGGGCCGGCGAGAGCCGCGGCCAGTCGTGCTCGGGACCGCCGCCGGCGCTGCACAGGGTCGAGGAGGAGGCGGTGTGGTCGGGGCGGCGGTGGGGTAGGGAGGAGTCTGGGATGGCGGTGCGCCCGGCGGGGTGGTCAGGGCGCGGGGTTGGAGAGGGCAGGCCGGGG
>NC_041383.1:165263763-165265208 GCF_002162155.2 Triticum dicoccoides
GAGGCGACGCGGGGTTCGGCGGCGGCGGCGGCGCAGGTGTGGAGGAGGCGGCGGGGTGGGCGGGTGGAGGCGCGCGGGGGCAGCGATGCGGGTTGGGAGGCCGGGGGGTCGGGGAGAGACGAGGAGAACTAGTGGGGGGGCGCCCCGGCCCGGGGATGGATAAGGCGACATATGCCGACGGCGACGGCATAGGGGAAGGCGCCACGTGGCACCTATGCCGACGACTTAGCCGTAGGCATATAATTTTTTTAGCAACAACTTTTATACATGTTTAACATTTTTCAAAAAATATTATTAACTGTCTTCAAATATATTTTTAGTGTATATTATTTTCATACGCATTGAAAAGTTTCGTATACATATAAAATATTTGTACGTACATATTAAATATTTTCAAATACACGTTCATGAATTTTTTTGAATGATACATGGTATATAATTATATTAAAAATAATACATGGTATACATATTTTTGACATGCATGAACATTATTTAAAATGTACCATACATTTTCCTTAATGGTTTGAAACATTATTTTTAATTACATGATCCTTTTTTTACATTGTACAACAATTTTCTAAAATATCACGTATATTTTTTCTGAACCGAATTTTTTCTATGGTCAGCAACATTTCTTTATGATATAAATATTTTCTATGGTCTCGCGAAAGGTGATACATAGGAGAGCAACTGACTGAGGGGTACCGTTACCGAGTGCCTGATCCAGTAACTATGCGAGTGTCTGATCCGTCTACTACCGTGTCATCACCGACCGTGAGGGGGGCCACAGGTTGTGTTAGGTGAGCCCATAGGAACACTTTGGAGGAACATCTGGGCCAAAGCACAGCTAAATCCCCTCCGTGTAGACCCGACGCGTCAATTTCCCCCCTCCACGTGCCGGCGGCGGCGCCGTCCGTGAGGGGGGCCACACCCCGGAGACGTTTGCCGCCTCTTCGGACATGCCACAACACCACCTCGCATGTATGAGGGCCCGGTATGACACTCTGATGGCATTGCAACCCCCAAGGGCCCCCGTCCCGCCTAATCCTGGAGCGGTTGACCACCAGATATAGCCCTTTGACTTCCCACGCACGGGCTTTGACCAGTCGACCTTTCCACCCAGTTGTGTCAGTTCGGCCCAGAGGGACACCTGGGAGCAACATCTGGGTCGAACCCACAGCAACATCCACTCCGTGTAGACCCGACGCATCAGTTTCCCCCCTCCAGGTGCCGACGGTGGCGCCCTCCGTGAGGGGGGCCACGCAACGGAGACGCGTGCCGCCTCTTCGGACATGCCACAACACCACCCCGCATGTATGAGGGCCCGGTACGATGCTCCGGTGGCATTGCTACCCCCCAGGGCCCCCGTCCCGCCTAACCCTGTAGCGGTTAACCACGAGATCTAGCCCTTTGACTTCCCACGGATGGGATCTGACGAGTGGACC
>NC_041383.1:165365794-165368025 GCF_002162155.2 Triticum dicoccoides
GTGTGCCGCCTCTTCGGACATGCCACAACATCACCCCACATGTATGAGGGCCCGGTACGATGACCCGGTGGTATTGCTACCCCCAGGTCCCCCGTCCCGCCTAACCCTGGAGCGGTAGACCACGAGATCTAGCCCTTTCACTTCCCACGGACGGGCTTTGACCAGTGGACCTCTCCACCTGGTTGTGTCAGTTCGGCCCAGAGGGACACCGGGGAGCAACATCTGGGCCAAAACCACAGCTACATCCACTCCGTGTAGACCCGTCGTGTCAGTTTCCCCCCTCCAGGTGCCGGCGGCAGCGCCGTCCGTGAGGGGGCAACGCACCGGAGAAGCGTGCCGCGTCATAGGACATGCCACAACACCACCCCGCATGTATGAGGGCCCGGTACGATGCTCCGGTAGCATTGCTACCTGATGAGGACATGACTACCTTGGATACGACAAAAAATATTGCATACATGCATATTTGTCAGGTGATTTCTAGTGCAAACTATTCAATAATTTATTTTTGTTATCCCGAACAAAAATACTTCACATACTTTTGTGTTTTGTCTAATTGCAGGTGTATGGGACATTTTTACAATTCACATATGAAGATAAGGGAGAAAGAGATGTTTACTTGCTGTTCAAGAAGTCCTCACACGTCACTTTTGGGCCAAGAGAAAATAGAGTCCAAGTCTCTAACGTTCTGGATTCAGATTCGGACTGCACAGACATACCTGACTCAAAACGCCAACAACGTTTTCATACGGACTCCGTATTGGGTGATTTCTCTTTTGTTGGAATCTAGATTTTGTGCTCTTTCCAGCCCAATTGGATTCACCTTCAAATTCGTCCGGAGCACTGAGATATCGACGAAACAATCTGACGCTATAGTAGAATCCGAGTCAAACAACAAGTCCAAAGGTGTTGCATCACCTCCACTTGGGCCCATGAGCCTTGTACGACCTAGTGTTGGTTTTAGGCTGCCTTGGGACGTTCTCCCACCTCCTTGACTGCCACCCCTTGCTCCTATATAAGTAGATCCATCTAGTAGCTTTTTCGTTGGCATTTGTTTAGTTAAAAGTTGGCCAACGCAACTTCGTGTACTTCGTTTGTGTCCAACGACCAGACCAAGACCACTTTCGGATCCCCACCTTTAGCTATACTTCATCAATATTCACAATATTCAGATGGGGAAAGCTATTTTCCTGCCGACTGTTAGTTAGCGCCAGGCACGTACGATTGCTTTTTTTTTCTTCGATCTTTCTTTTCTGACTGGCTCTGCTCTGTCATGTAAAAAGAGCTTCAAAAAATTAGTCCCACCGCTAGGATTCGAACACACAACCTGTTGGTCGTGGCCACGACTCATTACCAGCTGAGCTGACTACTTGCTGTGTTTCATGTGCGGGTTAATCTGTATTTCTACCTTAGTAAATGAGAGCGAGAAAAAATGACCACAACACCTTTGATGAGTAGACGAAACCATTTGCTCCAAGTTTTTTAAAGGGCCGGTGCAACGTGTTTTGTACTCCATTTGTCTCTTTTTTGTAGTGATTAATGTTTTCTAAAGAAATAAATGTTTCACTCCTATAGAATTCGAACAACGGTCTTCTCATTTGTCATATCTTGGTAAATTCTTTTGTAATGAGATTGATAATTATATGTACCACAAACCTGATAGCTTATGTACAAATATCGTCGTAGGTTTTGTTTGACAAAAAGATTCCTGCCGACTGTTCGTTAGCGATAGGCACACACGCTTCGATTGTCGTCAGATGCGCATCGAACGATCCCGCGAAAGCCTCCCGAGCGCCATAGTTTCCTTTTGGTTTCTCTGTTGCATGCACGCACGCAAAAATTGGTGTGAACAAGAGAGGATTCGATCCTTGCACCACTAGTGAGCCAACTCAACTAGCCTACCACCTGACCTACGATCCCTTTCTTGAACAAAAGAAAGTAAATGGGCTATTTAACATGTCTCCTCTACTACGTATGCATAAAAACGAGTTAATTTAGTGTTCGTTTTTTTCCGCGCTTAGGTACCCCGTTCCTGCTAACTTTACCGAAGGGGGGTGATAAAATATCCTCCGTTAACTTTCGTGTGAATAACATGGTAAGTCAAATTTCATAGACCTGATAACTTATGTACCCCGGTCCTAAAAACTTTGTCGGCGAGGGTGAGGGTGGGGGAGTTGTTGAAACATACCACGGTAACTTCTGTGCAAATAACATGATAACTCAAACATGCC
>NC_041383.1:165368342-165384799 GCF_002162155.2 Triticum dicoccoides
GGGGGTGGGGCAAGTCGCTGAAACATGCCACGTTAACTTCTGTGCAAATAACATGATAACTCATACATGGTAGACCTGATAACTTTGTCGGAGGGGTTGGGGTGGGGGTGTCGTTGAAACGTACGACGGTAACTTCTATGTAAATGACATGATAACTCACACATCGTAAACATGATAAATTATGTACCAGTCCTGGTAACTTTGTCGGAGGGGCCGGAGTGGGGGAGTCACTGAAACATACCACGGTAACTTCTATGCAAATAATATGATAACTCACACATCATAGACATTAAATTATGTACCCAGTCCTGGTAACTTTGTTGGTGGGGTTGGGGTTGGGGGGAGTCACTGAAACATACCACGATAACTTCTATGCAAATAACATGATAAGTCACACATCGTAGAAATGATAAATTATGTACCCAATCCTGATAACTTTATCGACGGGGGTAGGGTGGGAGGAGTTGTTGAACCATACCACGATAACTCTTCTGCAAATAACATGATAACTGACACATCGCAGACTTGATAATTTGGCGTCTGTGGCGAGGGGGGGCAACCCCGTAATTTAAATGTAAATAGCATGTTAATAGACACATACTAAGCTGATAACTTATATACAAACGCCATTATAATTTTTGACCTGAATTTTTATTGTTGAAAAATATACACCCGGTAATTTCTATGTAAAAACATGATAATGTATACATCACAGACTTGATAACTAATATCTTACGTTTTAAACACCATGGTATCTTTCATCCAAGGGAAAAAAGTTATTTAAACATTTTCATCGGTAATTTATGTGTTAAATTACCATACTTCCTCATGCCTTAACCTTCTCATACTGTAGTTATCAGCCTTATCATGGTATAGTTATCATGTCGCTCATACCCTAATTATCATGCTGATCATGCCAAAGTTACCAAGCCAAACTTTATTTATTTTCTGATATGGCGGAAATAAGAAAGGTTCAAATAACATTGTTTACCTACAATAGACAACAACAAAAGGTGGCTTAGTTGGTTATTAGGCTCAATAGGTATTGCATAGACCTAGGTTCGAATCCTCTTTCAAGCACTTTTATTTTATTTTCATATTATGCGGTGAAAAACCAGAAAAAACCGTTAGCGATTTATAGCGAGCGTGGGAAGATAGCGAACTAATCGTGCGGATCTAGCACAGTCCTAAATACAAATAGCTAGCGACCTTATTTGTTGACGACCCTGCAGTTCCTCCTGATCTCCCCGTTGGCAGCGGTCTTGAGCTTGATGGCAGCCATCTTGACCATCGCCTTGGCAAACTTCTTCTCCCAGCTCCCGGGTTTGAAATCGTTCTCCATCACCTTCAGCACCGTCTTCCCCGACGTCAGAAACGCCACGTCGGAGGTGAAGAGGACGTTGCGCTTGAGCAGGTTGGTGTAGTACTTGTTGTCCATCCGGTTGGGGGTGATGATGTCCTGCACCACCGTGGGGTCGTTGGTGAAGTTGGGGCTGACGGGGCACTTGCTCTGCAGCTAGGGCTGGACACGAGCCGAGCCAAGCCGAGCTTGATCCGAGCCTGGCTTTGGCTCGCTCTGGAGTGGCTCGGCTCGGCTCGTCTCGCTCAGCCAACGAGCCTACTTCAACCGGCTCGGCTCGCTTTGGCTATGGCTCGGCTCAGACCGAGCCAGCTCGTAAGCCAGTTTCTCCCAGAACCATTTAATAGTACAGACCTCTGTATATAGTGCATATACTTGATTTTTTGCGGCAATTAAACCTACATTTTGTACAACAAACAGTTTATACTACTAAAAATGAACAATCCAGCAGACTATTGTTTTAAGAAATGGTCATAGTAATGAAAAATAATGTTCTTATATGAATTCTTCTACAAAAATTGTAACAATGGAACACATATAAGAGAAAGAATTGGGCAGCATTTCTGTTGAATTTTGGACAGCACTTCAATTGAACGTTACACAGGAAAACATCAAATATTGACAGCCAAACAAGGAAATTTTGCATAGCATAACACTTACCACTTTGACATAAAACTGAGAAAATGTTGACAGCCAAACAATGACCAGTGAAAACCACATAATACAAAGTTCATAGTTCATCACAAGTTCACAAAAACATTGTTGAAAGTGCATGGTTCATCAAAACATCATTCAAGGTCCATAGTTCATCACAACAGCACACATAATTCGAAGTTCATCACAACAGCACACATAATTTGAAGTTCATCACAACAAAAGAAATGGCACGAGATGATCACGTTGACCTCAACAATCCACATGAGAAGATCATGTAGACATCCATCTTCAAAATAGCAAGAGCAACACCCACATGGAGAAAATCTACATGTAACACAGATTTGTAAACTTGATATTCTCAATATGTCAAGATAGGAAAACTGAGACATGTAAAAACATTAGTTACCAATTGTTGTCACCCCCCACATCAACAATCTTGGGCAACTTGATATTCTCAACATCGTCCTCCTCATCTTCATCCCTTTCCTAATTATTTGTAAGTTAGCCACATACAAGAAATAGACAGAAATCATAGAAGAAAAAGATAAGAATCATACCACCACATTGAAGTCCTTGTGAGGACCTTTGATATAACTAGCACCGCACACCAACGCTTCCACCATTTCTGGTTTCAAAGAACTCCTGTAGTCATCTAAAACCACACAAGTAGACATATCTAAGTTCAAGCATAGGATGACAAGTTGACAAGTTAACATCCAATGTAACAAGTAGACATACCTAAAACTCTTCCACACGTGCTGAAATTTGACTTTCAAAAAGCAAAAACAGTACATACAGAAGCTTGCACAAATATATATTTTGCACGTACATACCTGCGACTGTGAAGATGTAGCCTCCCTCTCATAGTAGTTTGCGGAGCCGGAGGCAACGGCGATTCCGGCACGCATGCCAGTGCCGGTGGGGTCAGAGGGACGTCGAGGCGGAGGTTTCTTTTTTACCCTATACAACAACTCAGCGATTGGTACATTGCTGGAATCATTTGTCAGCTTCCTTGGCAGCCGTGTAGTAGCTGCTGCATTGCCCTTCCCATTCCCCTTGTGCATCCCCGAGACCGGCAACTTTCTCTTCATAATGGAGTCCAACGTCCTCTCTTTCTCCTTCTCCTTCCCACTCGCCTTCCCCTTTTGCTTGTCCATTGTTGCGACGATAGGCGTCTGCACACATCAGTAAACAACAAACGGTCAATCATCAACAATAGCAAAACTAACTAGACATGGAGTCTATGTAATTTTTCAGCAAGTAGATTGTTTTTCAAGCTGCTATGCTACAACAAGTAGATCATTGTTGGGTAACGTAGCAGAAATTCAAAATTTTCCTACGTGTCACCAAGATCTATCTATGGAGAAACCAGCTACGAGTAGAAGGAGAGTGCATCTACATACCCTTGTAGATCGCTAAGCGGAAGCGTTCAAGTGAACGGGGTTGATGGAGTCGTACTCGTCGTGATTCAGATCACCGATGATCCTAGTACCGAACGGACGGCACCTCCGCGTTCAACACACGTACAGCTCGACGATGTCTCCCACACCTTGATCCAGCAAGGAGAGAGGGAGAGGTTGAGGAAGACTCCATCCAGTAGCAGCACAACGGCGTGGTGATGATGGAGGAGCGTGGCAATCCTGCAGGGCTTCGCCAAGCACCTACGGGAGAGGAGGAGGTGTCACGGGAGGGAGGGAGGCGCCAAGGGCTTAGCTATGGATGCCCTCCCTCCCCTCCACTATATATAGGGGCAGGGGAGAGGGGGGAGGCGCAGCCTTGCCCCTTCCTCCAAGAAAGGGGTGCGGCTAAGAGGGGGGGAGGAGTCCATCCTCCCCAAGGCACCTCGGAGGTGCCTTCCCCCTTTAGGACTCTCCCCTTTTTCCTATATCTTGGCGCATGGGCCTCTTGGGGCTGGTGCCCTTGGCCCATGTAGGCCAAGGCGCACCCCCTACAGCCCATGTGGCCTCCCGGGGCAGGTGGCCCCACCCGGTGGGCCCCCGGGACCCTTCCGGTGGTCCCGGTACAATACCGATGACCCCGAAACTTGTCCCGATGGCCGAAACAGGACTTCCTATATATAAATCTTTACCTCCGGACCATTCCGGAACTCCTCGTGACGTCCGGGATCTCATCTGGGACTCCGAACAACATTCGGTAACCACATACAAGCTTCCTTTATAACCCTAGCGTCATCGAACCTTAAGTGTGTAGACCCTACGGGTTCGGGAGACATGCAGACATGACCGTGACGTTCTCCGGTCAATAACCAACAGCGGGATCTAGATACCCATGTTGGCTCCCACATGTTCCACGATGATCTCATCGGATGAACCACGATGTCAAGGACTCAATCGATCCCATATACAATTCCCTTTGTCTAGCGGTATGGTACTTGCCCGAGATTCGATCGTCGGTATACCGATACCTTGTTCAATCTCGTTACCGGCAAGTCTCTTTACTCGTTCCGTAACACATCATCCCGTGATCAACCCCTTGGTCACATTGTGCACATTATGATGATGTCCTACCGAGTGGGCCCAGAGATACCTCTCCGTTTACACGGAGTGACAAAATCCCAATCTCGATTCGTGCCAACCCAACAGACACTTTCAGAGATACCCGTAGTGTACCTTTATAGCCACCCAGTTACGTTGTGACGTTTGGCACACCCAAAGCACTCCTACGGTATCCGGGAGTTGCACAATCTCATGGTCTAAGGAAATGATACTTGACATTAGAAAAGCTTTAGCATACGAACTACATGATCTTGTGCTAGGCTTAGGATTGGGTCTTGTCCATCACATCATTCTCCTAATGATGTGATCCCGTTATCAACGACATCCAATGTCCATGGTCAGGAAACCGTAACCATCTATTGAATAACGAGCTAGTCAACTAGAGGCTTACTAGGGACATGGTGTTGTCTATGTATCCACACATGTATCTGAGTTTCCTATCAATACAATTCTAGCATGGATAATAAACGATTATCATGAACAAGGAAATATAATAATAATCAATTTATTATTGCCTCTAGGGCATATTTCCAACAGTCTCCCACTTGCACTAGAGTCAATAATCTAGTTCACATCGATATGTGATTAACACTCAAGGTCACATCCCCATGTGACTAACACCCAAAGAGTTTACTAGAGTCAATAATCTAGTTCACATTTACCATGTGATTAACACTCGATGAGTTCTGGGTTTGATCATGTTATGCTTGTGAGAGAGGTTATAGTCAACGGGTCTGAACCTTTCAGATCCGTGTGTGCTTTACAAATCTCTATGTCATCTCCTAGATGCAGCTACCACGTTCTATTTGGAGCTATTCCAAATAACCGTTCTACTTGGAGCTATTCTAAATTGTTGCTCCATTATACGTATCCGGTATCTCTACTCAGAGCTATCCGGATAGGTGTTAAGCTTGCATCGACGTAACCCTTTACGACGAACTCTTTTACCACCTCCATAATTGAGAAAATTCCTTAGTCCACTAGTTACTAAGGATAACTTTGACCGCTGTCATGTGATCCATTCTTGGATCACTCTTGTACCCCTTGACTGACTCATGGTAAAGCACACTTCAGGTGCGGTACACAGCATAGCATACTGTAGAGCCTATGTCTTAAGCATAGGGGACGACCTTCGTTCCTTTCTCTCTATTCTGCCATGATCGAGCTTTAAGTCTTAACTTCATACCTTACAACTCAGGCAAGAACTCCTTCTTTGACTGATCCATCTTGAACACCTTCAAGATCACGTCAAGGCATGTGCTCATTTGAAAGTACTATTAAGCGTTTTGATCTATCCTTATAGATCTTGATGCTCAATGTTCAAGTAGCTTAATCCAGGTTTTCCATTGAAAACACTTTCCAAATAACCCTATATGCTTTCCAGAAATTCTACGTCATTTCTGATCATTAATATGTCAACAACATATACTCATCAGAAATTCTATAGTGCTCCCACTCACTTCTTTGGAAATACAAGTTTCTCATAAACTTTGTATACACCCAAAATCTTTGATCATCATCAAAGCATACATTCCAACTCCGAGATGCTCACTCCAGTCCTTAGAAGGATTGCTGGAGCTTTGCATACTTATTAGCATCTTTCGGGATTGACAAAACCTTCTGGTTGTATCACATACAACCTTTCCTCATTAAAATCGTCGAGGAAACAATGTTTTGACATCCTATCTGCAAGATTTCATAAATAATGCAGTAATCGCTAATATAATTCCAACAGACTCTTAGCATCGCTACGAGTGAGAAAATCTCATCGTAGTCAACTCCTTGAACTTGTCGGAAAACATCTTAACGACAAGTCGAGCTTTCTTAATGGTGACATTTACCATCATTGTCCGTCTTCCTTTTGAAATCCATCTGTACTCATTAGCCTTACGACCATCGAGCCGTTCTGCCAAACTCTACACATACATGGATCCTCTCTAGGATTTTATGGCCTCAAGCCATTTATCGGAATCCGGGCCCACCATCGCTTCTCCATAGCTCGTAGGTTCAATGTTGTCTAGCAACATGACTTCCAAGACAGGATTACATGCCACTCTGAAGTAGTACGCATTCTTGTCATCCCACGAGGTTTGGTAGTGACTCGATCCGAAGTTTCATGATCACTATCATAAGCTTCCACTTCAGTTGGTGTACGTGCCACAGGAACAACTTCCTGTGCCCTGCTACACACTTGATGAAGTGACGGTTCAATAACCTCATCAAGTCTCCACCATCCTCCCACTCAACTTTTCGAGAGAAACCTTTCCTCGAAAAAGGACCCGATTCAAGAAACAATCCCTATTGCTTTCGGATCTGAATTAGGAGGTATACCCAACTGTTTTTGGGTGTCCTATGAAGATGCATTTTATCTGCTTTGGGTTCGAGCTTATCAACCTGAAACCTTTTCACATAAGCGTCGCAGCCCCAAACTTTCAAGAAACGGCAACTTAGGTTTCTCCAAACCATAGTTCATACGGTGTCGTCTTAACGAAATTATGTGGTGCCCTATTTAAAGTGAATGTGGTTGTCTCTAATGCCTAACCCATGAACGATAGTGGTAACTCGATAAGATACATCATGGTATGCACCATATCCAATAGGGTGCAACTATGACGTTTGGACACACCATCACACTATGGTGTTCCAGGCTGTATCAGTTGTGAAACAATTTCCACAATGTCTTAATTCTGTGCCAAACTCGTGATTCAGATATTCATCTCTATGATCATATCATAGATCTTTTATCCTCTTGTCACGACGATCTTTCAACTTCACACTGAAATTACTTGAACCTTTCAATAATTCAGACTCGTGATTCATCAAGTAAATGTACTCAACATCCACTCAAATTATCTGTGAAGTAAGAACATAACAATATCCACTACATGCCTCAGCACTCATTGGACTATACACATCAAAATGTATTACTTCCAACAAGTTGCTATCTTGTTCCATCTTACTGAAAACGAGGCTTTTCAGTCATCTTGCCCGTGTGGTATGATTTGCATGTCCCAAGTGATTCAAAATCAAGTGAGTCAAAACGGTCCATTTGCATGGAGTTTCTTCATGCATATACACCAATAGACATGGTTCGCATGTCTCAAACTTTTCAAAAACGAGTGAGCCCAAAGATCCATCAATATGGAGCTTCTTCATGCGTTTTATACCGATATGACTTACGTGGCAGTGCCACAAGTAGGTGGTACTATCATTACTATCTTTTGGCATGAACATGTGTATCACTACGATCGAAATTTAATAAATCATTCATTTTAGGTGTAAGACCATTGAAGGTATTATTCAAATAAACAGAGTAACCATTATTCTCCTTAAATGAATAACCGTATTGCGATAGACGTAATCCAATCATGTCTATGCTCAACGCAAACACCAAATAACAATTATTTAGGTTTAACACCAATCTCTTTGGTAGAGGGAGCGTGCGATGCTTGATCATATCAAGCTTGGAAAAACTTCCAACACATATCGTCAGCTCACCCTTAGCTAGTCTCCGTTTATTCCGTAGCCTTTTGTTTCGAGTTACTAACACTTAGCAACCGAACCGGTATCTAATACCCTGGTGCTACTAGGAGTACTAGCAAAGTACACATTAACACAATGTATATCCAATATACTTCTATCGACCTTGCCAGCCTTCTTATCTACCAAGTATCTAGGGTAATTCTGCTCTAGTGGTTGTTCCCCTTATTACAGAAGCACTTAGTCTCGGGTTTGGGTTTTTACCTTGGGTTTCTTCACTAGAGCAGCAGCTAATTTGCCGTTTCATGAAGTATCCCTTCTTGCCCTTGCCCTTCTTGAAACTAGTGGTTTCACCAACCATCAACAATTGATGCTCCTTCTTGATTTCTACTTTCGCGGTGTCAAACATCGCGAATACCTCAAGGATCATCATATCTATCCCTGATATGTTATAGTTCATCACGAAGCTCTAACAGCTTGGTGGCAATGACTTTGGAGAACCATCACTGTCTTATCTGGAAGATCAACTCCCACTCGATTCAAATGATTGTTGTACTCAGACAATCTGAGCACAAGCTCAACAATTGAGCTTTTCTCCTTAGTTTGCAAGTTAAGAAAGTCATCGGAGGTCTTATACATCTTGACATGGGCACGAGCCTGAAATCCCAATTTCAGCCCTCAAAACATCTCATATGTTTCGCGATGTTTCAAAAACGTCCTTGGTGCCTCAACTCTAAACCGTTTAACTGAACTATCACGTAGTTATCAAAACGTGTATGTCAGATGTTCGCAACAACCACAGACAACGTTCGAGGTTCAGCACACTGAGCGGTGCATTAAGGACATAAGCCTTCTATGAAGCAATGAGGACAATCCTCAGTTTACGGACCTAGTCCGCATAAATGCTACTATCAACTTTCAACTAATTTTTCTCTAGGAACATATCTAAACAGTAGAACTATAGCGTGAGCTACGACATAATTTGCAAAAACCTTTTGACTATGTTCAGGATAATTAAGTTCATCTTATGAACTCCCATTCAGATAGACATCCCTCTAGTCATCTAAGTGATTACATGATCCGAGTCAAACTAGGCCGTGTCCGATCATCACGTGAGACGGACTAGTCATCATCGGTGAACATCTTCATGTTGATCGTATCTTCTATACGACTCATGTTCGACCTTTTGGTCTCCGTGTTCCGAGGCCATGTCTGTACATGCTAGGCTCGTCAAGTTAACCCTAAGTGTTTCGCGTGTGTAAATCTGTCTTACACCCGTTGTATGTGAACGTTAGAATCTAACACCCGATCATCACGTGGTGCTTCGAAACACGAACTGTCGCAACGGTGCACAGTTAGGGGAGAACACTTCTTGAAATTGTTGTAAGGGATCATCTTATTTACTACCGTCGTTCTAAGCAAATAAGATGTATAAACATGATAAACATCACATGCAATCAAATAGTGACATGATATGGCCATCATCACTTTGCTCCTTTTGATCTCCATCTTCGGGGCTCCATGATCATCATCGTCACTGGCATGACACCATGATCTCCATCATCATGATCTCCATCATCGTGTCTTCATGAAGTTGCCTCGCCAACTATTACTTCTACTACTATGGCTAACGGTTAGCAATAAAGTAAAGTAATTACATGACATTTAAGTTGACACGCAGGTCACAAATAAATAAAGACAACTCCTATGGCTCCTGCCGGTTGTCATACTCATCGACATGCAAGTCGTGATTCCTATTACAAGAACATGATCAATCTCATACATCACATATATCATTCATCACATCCTTTTTGGCCATATCACATCACATAGCATACCCTGCAAAAACAAGTTAGACGTCCTCTAATTGTTGTTTGCATGTTTTACGTGGCTGCTATGGGTTTCTAGCAAGAACGTTTCTTACCTACGCATGAACCACAACGTGATATGCCAATTGCTATTTACCCTTCATAAGGACCCTTTTCATCGAATTCGATCCGACTAAAGTGGGAGAGACAGACACCCGCCAGCCACCTTATGCAACTAGTGCATGTTTGTCGGTGGAACCGGTCTCACGTAAGCGTACGTGTAAGGTTGGTCCGGGCCGCTTCATCCCACGATGCCGCCGAATCAAGATAAGACTAGTAACAGCAAGCATATTGAACAATATCGACGCCCACAACTACTTTGTGTTCTACTCGTGCAAAGAATCTACGCAATAGACCTAGCTCATGATGCCACTGTTGGGTAACGTAGCAGAAATTCAAAATTTTCCTACGTGTCACCAAGATCTATCTATGGAGAAACCAGCTACGAGTAGAAGGAGAGTGCATCTACATACCCTTGTAGATCGCTAAGCGGAAGCGTTCAAGTGAACGGGGTTGATGGAGTCGTACTCGTCGTGATTCAGATCACCGATGATCCTAGTACCGAACGGACGGCACCTCCGCGTTCAACACACGTACAGCTCGACGATGTCTCCCACACCTTGATCCAGCAAGGAGAGAGGGAGAGGTTGAGGAAGACTCCATCCAGTAGCAGCACAACGGCGTGGTGATGATGGAGGAGCGTGGCAATCCTGCAGGGCTTCGCCAAGCACCTACGGGAGAGGAGGAGGTGTCACGGGAGGGAGGGAGGCGCCAAGGGCTCAGCTATGGATGCCCTCCCTCCCCTCCACTATATATAGGGGCAGGGGAGAGGGGGGAGGCGCAGCCTTGCCCCTTCCTCCAAGAAAGGGGTGCGGCTAAGAGGGGGGGAGGAGTCCATCCTCCCCAAGGCACCTCGGAGGTGCCTTCCCCCTTTAGGACTCTCCCCTTTTTCCTATATCTTGGCGCATGGGCCTCTTGGGGCTGGTGCCCTTGGCCCATGTAGGCCAAGGCGCACCCCCTACAGCCCATGTGGCCCCCCGGGGCAGGTGGCCCCACCCGGTGGGCCCCCGGGACCCTTCCGGTGGTCCCGGTACAATACCGATGACCCCGAAACTTGTCCCGATGGCCGAAACAGGACTTCCTATATATAAATCTTTACCTCCGGACCATTCCGGAACTCCTCGTGACGTCCGGGATCTCATCCGGGACTCCGAACAACATTCGGTAACCACATACAAGCTTCCTTTATAACCCTAGCGTCATCGAACCTTAAGTGTGTAGACCCTACGGGTTCGGGAGACATGCAGACATGACCGTGACGTTCTCCGGTAAATAACCAACAGCGGGATCTGGATACCCATGTTGGCTCCCACATGTTCCACGATGATCTCATCGGATGAACCACGATGTCAAGGACTCAATCGATCCCGTATACAATTCCCTTTGTCTAGCGGTATGGTACTTGCCCGAGATTCGATCGTCGGTATACCGATACCTTGTTCAATCTCGTTACCGGCAAGTCTCTTTACTCGTTCCGTAACACATCATCCCGTGATCAACCCCTTGGTCACATTGTGCACATTATGATGATGTCCTACCGAGTGGGCCCAGAGATACCTCTCCGTTTACACGGAGTGACAAAATCCCAATCTCGATTCGTGCCAACCCAACAGACACTTTCAGAGATACCCGTAGTGTACCTTTATAGCCACCCAGTTACGTTGTGACGTTTGGCACACCCAAAGCACTCCTACGGTATCCGGGAGTTGCACAATCTCATGGTCTAAGGAAATGATACTTGACATTAGAAAAGCTTTAACATACGAACTACATGATCTTGTGCTAGGCTTAGGATTGGGTCTTGTCCATCACATCATTCTCCTAATGATGTGATCCCGTTATCAACGACATCCAATGTCCATGGTCAGGAAACCGTAACCATCTATTGATTAACGAGCTAGTCAACTAGAGGCTTACTAGGGACATGGTGTTGTCTATGTATCCACACATGTATCTGAGTTTCCTATCAATACAATTCTAGCATGGATAATAAACGATTATCATGAACAAGGAAATATAATAATAATCAATTTATTATTGCCTCTAGGGCATATTTCCAACAGTCTCCCACTTGCACTAGAGTCAATAATCTAATTCACATCGATATGTGATTAACACTCAAGGTCACATCCCCATGTGACTAACACCCAAAGAGTTTACTAGAGTCAATAATCTAGTTCACATTTACCATGTGATTAACACTCGATGAGTTCTGGGTTTGATCATGTTATGCTTGTGAGAGAGGTTATAGTCAACGGGTCTGAACCTTTCAGATCCGTGTGTGCTTTACAAATCTCTATGTCATCTCCTAGATGCAGCTACCACGTTCTATTTGGTGCTATTCCAAATAACTGTTCTACTTGGAGCTATTCTAAATTGTTGCTCCATTATACGTATCCGGTATCTCTACTCAGAGCTATCCGGATAGGTGTTAAGCTTGCATCGACGTAACCCTTTACGACGAACTCTTTTACCACCTCCATAATTGAGAAAATTCCTTAGTCCACTAGTTACTAAGGATAACTTTGACCGCTGTCCTGTGATCCATTCTTGGATCACTCTTGTACCCCTTGACTGACTCATGGTAAAGCACACTTCAGGTGCGGTACACAGCATAGCATACTGTAGAGCCTATGTCTTAAGCATAGGGGACGACCTTCGTTCCTTTCTCTCTATTCTGCCATGGTCGAGCTTTAAGTCTTAACTTCATACCTTACAACTCAGGCAAGAACTCCTTCTTTGACTGATCCATCTTGAACACCTTCAAGATCACGTCAAGGCATGTGCTCACGTCAAGATCACGTCGGTATACCGATACCTTGTTCAATCTCGTTACCGGCAAGTCTCTTTACTCGTTCCGTAACACATCATCCCGTGATCAACCCCTTGGTCACATTGTGCACATTATGATGATGTCCTACCGAGTGGGCCCAGAGATACCTCTCCGTTTACACGGAGTGACAAAATCCCAATCTCGATTCGTGCCAACCCAACAGACACTTTCAGAGATACCCGTAGTGTACCTTTATAGCCACCCAGTTACGTTGTGACGTTTGGCACACCCAAAGCACTCCTACGGTATCCGGGAGTTGCACAATCTCATGGTCTAAGGAAATGATACTTGACATTAGAAAAGCTTTAGCATACGAACTACATGATCTTGTGCTAGGCTTAGGATTGGGTCTTGTCCATCACATCATTCTCCTAATGATGTGATCCCGTTATCAACGACATCCAATGTCCATGGTCAGGAAACCGTAACCATCTATTGATTAACGAGCTAGTCAACTAGAGGCTTACTAGGGACATGGTGTTGTCTATGTATCCACACATGTACCTGAGTTTCCTATCAATACAATTCTAGCATGGATAATAAACGATTATCATGAACAAGGAAATATAATAATAATCAATTTATTATTGCCTCTAGGGCATATTTCCAACAATCATCAACCAGTTCATCAACAACAGAAAACTAATTACACATGGAATCAATGAAAATGTTGATCTATCCATCCATTCGGCCCTACAAGTCCATCCATCCATGATCCATCCATCCGTTGCTGCTACATCTAGCCGTACAGACTACAACACATCCATCCATCATCCACCCATCTAGCCCTACATCTACCTGACTACGTCCATCGATCCATCCATCCATCCATCCACCAGATGTGTACTAGTGCAGACACCTACGGCTAGGGTTTGGGAAGTTCGAACTACATGACTACATCCATCGATCCATCCATCCATTGATCCATCAGATGCGTACTAAGTTCAGAGAGCTGCTGCTAGGGATTGGGATTTGGGAAGGAAGGAAGTACCTGCTCCGGCTCGTCACGTTCCGCGAGAAACCAGGGGAGGCGCGTCCGTCTACGTCCGGTGTGGTGAGGAACGGTCGCGCCGCCCGTCGCCGTCGGTGCAGAGTTGGCGAGGAAGCGCGGCGTCGCTCGTCGCCGTCGATCCAGATTTGCAGCGTGGCAAGAGAGAGGCGAGGCGGCGCAGAGCAGAGAAAGGGAGAGACGAGAGACTGGCTGTCGTTGCTCGTGCCCTAATGCGCTAGCTATTGTGATCGATGGTGGAATTGGGCTGGGCCGCAAGCGAGCCACCGAGCTGGACCGGTCGAAACTCGGCTCGGCTCGGTCGCGAAACGGGCCTGTTTTCAGACCTCGGCCCGCTCGATAATCCTATCGAGCCGAGCTGTAACGGGCTGAGCTGGAGCGAGCTTCGGGCCGAGCCGAAAAGCTCGCTCGTACGTCCAGTCCTATCTGCAGCAGCCTGGTGAGGCCAGGGTTCATGTCGGAGGGGTTCGGGGGCAAGCGGTCGGTGAAGGAGGAGCTGTGTGAGACGCCGATGGTGTGCGCGCCGGAGAGCACCACGAGGTCGTCCTCGTTCATGTTCTTGGCCTTGAAGCTGTCGACGAGCTGCGTGAGGTTGAAGAAGGGCGGGGGGAGGAACTGCAGCGCCTCGGTCTCGAGCGAACACACGGCCGTCGAACCGCCCCGCCGGTATCTTGTAGTCGATCCTGCTGCTACTGAGGAAGAAGGCGGAGTCGCGTGCGGCGAAGGCGATGACGTCGGCGCAGGAGACGACTCCAGGGCAGACCCTCTCAAGGACCGCCTTGGCCGCGTCGATCACCTCGAAGCCACGCAGGCTGGGGAAGTTGGGCGGGCCGAGCTTCTCCGGCCGCGGGTTCGCCGGAGTCGCGTCCAGCAGCACCGACGCGTCACTGCCCTGCACAAGCCAATGTTAACCGCGTGCTCGTCGCTTTACATGCATGAAAAAGCAAGCAGCTAACTGTACGGCACGCACCTGGACGAAGCAGTCGTGGAAAGCCATGCGAATGATGCCGGCCCCGAGGCCGGGGTTCCGGGAGACGGCCTTGCCGACGACGACCCTGACGATAATCTCCGCCGCGGGGCACTTCCGGTTGTGGTAGCCAACCCTCACCCTGTGCCCCGGTGCCCCCTTTCCGTGCATGTCGCCGCCAGGAGCAGCACGCACGCGATCCAGATCGCAACCCTACCCATCCTTGAACGACGAGTGTGTGTGGGTTGGCAGGAGACAGGAAGTGCAAGCTGCAGTGTGTGTGGTTGAGGTGTGGTCGTGGAGACGCTGCTCCTCGGCTCGTCCATTTATACGCGGGAGTGGAGGAGAATTGGCAGGGGTTGGTCTGTCTGCGTTTCTTAATCGGGCAGAGCATGTTCCCTCGACGCCGCAGGGAACATGCGAGCACAACTCAGCATACATCCGATCGAGCTCCGGAGTGCTGACTTCAAGGAAACCGGGTTGGTAATCTAGTCTTGAATGGCGATGTAGGCATGTGCAGAGCTGGCTAGGACGAGTGGGTTTGCAGCTCCAAGGCTGCGTGGATGGATAGGCTTTTCTTTTCCGACTGATGTTAAATTAGCACATTCAGTCTGAGCAATAATTCATGTCGCTCCTGTATTCACTACCGGAACAAGGCCCGATGCCGACGGCCATATATATGCCGACGGCCCCCGTCGGCCTAGTCTAGGCTATGCCGACAGCCATGTCCAGGCCGTCGGCGTAATAAAGCCGTCGGACTATCCCGAGCTATGCCAACGGCCCCCGTCGGCACAGAAGAGCCGTTGGCTTAGCCCAAGATACGCCTACAGCGGCCGTCGGCCATGGGCCCTCGGCATAGTTGCGGGCCCGGCGATCCCGCTCGTGACGTGCGGCTAACGGCGTCCGATCTATGCCGACGGCCGAGACGGGAGGCCGTCGGCATAGATGCGTTTATCACGTCATCGATCCGAGGCGCACCGACCACCACCTATGCCAACGGCTGCCATCGGCATAGATGCCACATCACCGATCCGCGGCGCGCCGGCCATCTGCCCTGGCCGCAGCTATGCCGACGGCTTTGCCGTCGGCATAGTTTTTTTTCTTTTTTTCCATAGCTATATTTTATGTTTTCTTAAATATTATTATTTGACTAACTTACATATAGTATGTGTTAATAAGCATACATACATTATTTTTCGGTTCTGTACACAGCGGTGTAACCCCCCTCACAAACGGTGCCGCCGTAAGCCGGCACCTGAAATGGGGAACAGCCGCATCGGGTCTATACGAAGGGGACTTTGCTCCCAAGTGTTTATATATATCGGATGACCTACCACAACCGGGGGGTGTTGTGGCATGTCCGTAGAGGCGGCACGCGTCTTCGGTGCGTGGCCCCCCTCACGGACGGCGACGCCGCCGGCACCTGGAGGGGGGAAACTGATGCGTCGGGTCTACACGGAGTGGATGTAGCTGTGGGTTTGGCCCGGATGTTGCTCCCCGGTGTCCCTCTGGGCCGAACTAACACAACCGGATGGAGAGGTCCACTGGTCAAAGCCCGTCCGTGGGAAGTCAAAGGGCTAGATCTCGTGGTCAACCACTCCAGGGTTAGGCGGGACGAGGGCCCTGGGGGTAGCAATGCCACCAGAGCGTCGTACTGGGCCCTCATACATGCGGAGTGGTGTTGTGGCATGTCCGAAGAGGCGGCAC
>NC_041383.1:165385546-165396076 GCF_002162155.2 Triticum dicoccoides
GGTGGCCCTGGGGGTAGCAATGCCACCGGAGCATCGTACCGGGCCCTCATACATGCGGAGTGGTGTTGTGGCATGTCCGAAGAGGCGGCACGCGTCTCCGGTGCGTGGCCTTCCTCACGGACGGCGCCGCCGCCAGCACCTGGAGGGGGAAACTAACGCGTCGGGTCTACACGGAGTGGATGTAGCTGTGGGTTTGGCCCGGATGTTGCTCCCTGGTGTCCCTCTGGGCTGAACTGACACAACTAGGTGGAGAGGTCTATTGGTCAAAGCCCGTTCGTGGGAAGTCAAAGGGCTAGATCTCGTGGTCAACCGCTCCAGGGTTAGGCGGGACGGGGGCCCTGGGGGATACTGATAGAGGTGGGGTGTCCCGATCTTTCGATGAGATGATAACTATCGATTTGGTGAAGATGACTTTGACGATCCGACTACAAACGTACACGATGTTGCGCCTTAGCAATCGCTAAACCAACTCCAAGAGGTTATTGACCACGCTGGAGCACAATCAACCTGACCACGAAGGTCTATTCCTGCAAGCATTCGAAGAACAAGCAAGAATATGATAAAGCAATCTGAATATTGCGAATATTGATGAAGTATTGATAAAGGTGGGAATCCGGAAGTGGTCTTGGTCTGGTCGTTGGACACAAACGAAGTACACGAAGTTGCGTTGGCTAACTTTTAACTAAATAAATCCCAACGAAAAAGCTACTAGATGGATCTACTTATATAGGAGCAAGGGGTGGCGGCCAAGGAGGTGGGAGAACGTCCTAAGGCAGCCTAAAACCAACCCTAGGTCGTACAAGGCTCATGGGCCCAAGTGGAGGTGATGCAACACCTTTGGACTTGTTGTTTGACTCGGATTCTGCTGCAGCGTCAGATTGTTTCGTCTATATCTAAATGCTCCGGACGAATTTGAAGGTGAATCCAATTGGGCTGGAAATAGCACAAAATCTAGATTCCAACAAAAAAAGAATCACCCAATTCGGAGTCCGTATGAAAAAATTGTTGGCGTTTTGAGTCAGGTATGTCTGTGCAGTTCGAATCTGAATCCAGAACGTGAGAGACTTGGACTCTATCTTCTCTTGGCCCAAAAATGACGTGAGAAAACTTTTTCAACAACACGTAAACATCTCTTTCTCCCTTATCTTCATATATGGTTTGTACAAATGTCCCACACACCTGCAATTAGACAAAACACAAAAGTGTGTGAAGTATTTTTGTTCTGGATAATATAAATAGATTATTGAATAGTTTGCACTAGAAATCACCTGACAAATATGCATGTATGCAATATTTTTGGTCGTATCCAAGGTAGTCATGTCCTCATCATCCTCCCCTTTTTGAAAACAAAGCCGTCCTCGGCGTTGCTTAATCTGAAATGTGGCTAACAAAAGAGACACGGTATATATGTTGTATATGTATATGTCATCCATTTTTACTTCCCTTGATTTTTGCACATATGACACATGTATACATGAGTAACTTTCATATATCATAAAATATAAAGCCAAAATATTATCATAAGTAGAAGGCATGAAAATATTGCAACTCAGTTTGCACATATAAGTGAAGCTCTTATTCCTATCAAAAGATTGACAATATTCATCATTAAACCATCCCAACATTGGTGAATAAACCTTACTTGCATCAAATTTACATGCTACAACATGCTTAAATAGCAAACATGCAGTAAGTCATTGGACACAAAATCATCACCAAGATTAGAGGTCATATCAAAATGATTAAACATTGGTTCTTTTGCATCAATAGTTAATTCAATGGGTGCACTCAAAATTGTTGGTATTTCAGTTGTTTGATCACATGATGCATTCATGATAGTAACATGATTCTCGAAAATAGGTGGCGTGCTCAAATCAACAGGTAACTCAACACATGATGTATTTAAGTTAATTAGGGATGCATCATTCTCATGTGAAGTTATATCATCAATACCTTTACTGTTACCTTGTCGCAAAGACGTAGCTGATGTCGGTATGGACAATGACAATGTACCATACATTTGAGATTATGTCGCACTCACAATCTGAGGTGTGGCTGCTCTAGTAGGTGCAATGGTGGAGGAATCAACCGATGGTAGTGAGCATGAATTGGAATAGTAGTTGTTGTAGTCACCCAATGCATCCTCCAGTAACTGTCTCTCAAAGGTACAAGCACGAACATACATACCAGTAATGCAATAAGGAATATACCTAAATCTTTCCTGAATATCATGGTTCAAACCACCAAAAAATCTATTCATTGTATCATCCTCAGATTCTTCTATGTCACAATGATGCATATAAGATTTGAACTCTTGGTAGTAAGCATGAACAGTGTTATTGCCTTGTTCAAATTTGCGAAGCAATTCACGATGATAGTAAGGAGGGAAAATTGTTGTCTCATTACATGTTTCAAATCTTTCCAAGTTGTGGGTTGGTTATCAATGTTTTTCTTACAATGCACACTCCACCAAATAGAAGCAAAACCAGTAAATGCTCTAGTGGCAGCTCATACTCGCTCAAGTTCAGAAAAGTCATGGTAACTAAAAACTTGTTCTACTTCAAGCTCCCAAGCTAGATAAATAGCAGGATTAAATCTACCATCAAATGATGGTAAAGAGATAGCCTGACCATGTGCTTGTGTGTGTTGTCCCAACTCTCGTAATGGTGAAGATGTGTTCGTCGTCCAAGAACTTCTTTCTCCAGAACCTGTCATGATTAGTAGAAACAAGAAACAAAATTCGAGAATAATGTTCCTATGAACTACTAGGATGTGGTTGTAACGTGCTCACAGTAAAGCAAATATCAATATCTTACAAGTTCTTACCATGCGATAGGTGGTGACAGGCAACCAGCAGTGTCAAATAACTCCAAAGATTGTGTAAAGCGATTGCCAGGGGAACGTACGTATACACGGTGTAGAAATATGTGGAGCTGGGTTGGCTATATATGGTAGCAAAAGATTAGCAATAATCAATTCAAAGATGCAATGTTGAATAAAGGCTCAACGACGGTACTGTGCTGGTCCTAGGCTAGACCGGACTAGAGACGCGAGCCTAGAACAATAATGAGGTCACAACATAGCACAACTAGCATCAATGAAGGATAAGTAGCTCTGGACAGCAAGATATAAGTGAAGATTGATGACGTTATGTACCTAGGGTAGGGTCATGGACCTATCTAAGGATACCATACCCAAGGACATCATCATACGAAGCTACCTTCCAGTCGACCAAGAGAAGCTCCACTCAACCAAGGGATACTCCACTCGACCGGCTAGAAGACACTCGACCATGAAGACACACTCGACCATCAGAAGTTCAAGATCTATGTTGTATCCAAACGGTCTGTAATTAAGTAGTCTTAATGGTCATGATGACACTTTATGTAGGGCGTTACCAGTAATGCCCGGCCTTAATGTACTTTAACCCTCCTCTACGTGGGCTGGCTGGGGTCCTGGCGTCCTCTATATAAGCCACCCCCCTCCACTGGTAGAAGGGTTCGCACCCCTGTAACTCATATACACAGAGATCAGTCGACCGCCTCCGGGCTCCGAGACGTAGGGCTGTTACTTCCTCCGAGAAGGGCCTGAACTCGCTAAACACCCGTGTGTACAACTACTCCATAGCTAGGACCTTGCCTTTCCATACTTAACCCCCATTCTACTGTCAGACTTAGAACCACGACAGTTGGCGCCCACCGTGGGGCAGGTGTCTTAGCGACTTTTTTGGAGAAGTTGCAATTTGTCCGATCGCCTTCATCATGGTTTCCGGTGGAGCTCTGGTCAAGGGCCACGAGATCCGTCTCGGTGCGCTCACTTTCATCGCCGACGACTCCGCTTGGCTCCAGGAGGCACCACTCGACATCGACGCGCTCCCCGTCTGCGGGGCGACGCACTTTCGGGCGTGTGTCCGCGGCATATTGCTGCGGCAGCCGTCGATCCCATACCGGTCGACTCCTGCGCCGTCCTCCCTCCCTGTCTCCTGCCAGCGCAAGCGCTCCAGTCGGTCGAGGCTCCAGCGATGGGTGAGACACGCAGTGGCTCGCCAATCGGCCACCACCCAAGTCGCGGCGATTGAGCCCGACGAATCTCTCTACGGCCTGTTCGACCTATCGACTGGCTCCGTAGAGACTGCATCCGAGTGCGATAGCAGTGATCCAGCGGCGGAGGTCCTGATGGTCAACGGGCCCCGTAGTCCTCCCGGTTTCCCCCGCGGCGACGGGATGGACGACGAGGACGACCCTGCTCAAGCCCATGAAGAGTACCAACCCGAGCCGCTCACTTCCCAGCAGAGGGAAGATATTCGCCGCCGGAACATGGATGCCCTGCATACTCCCATTGCAGGAGAAACTCCTGAGGCTCGTGCCCTGGAAGAGGCGCGTTTAGCCGACCTGGCTGAACGCACTCGACTGGAGAACCTCCAGCGAGCACTCGATGAGCGTGCGCGTCAACGAGTGACCAACTCCAACCGACGTCAGCTCTTTCCGCAACCAACTCAGGTATATCGAACCCCAATTCAGAATTTGGCAGCTGCAGCCCGCATAGCGGAGTCAATTCAGCCCTCTCAGTCAGAGGCTGGAAGAGGCTTGATGCAGATCAGAGATTTGCTCCGGGCGGCAGGAGATCAGAATTCAGATGTGTCACAATCGCGCAACAGGATTCACAGTCGATCCGTCGCTGCGAATACTGTTCAGTCGGCTCACAGTCCAAGGTCACCTCCGAGGCGCATGGGACGTGAAGGCCGGCGGGACCACTATGATGATCGATTTGATCATGATGACAGGCGTCGAGTGCCCACTCCTCCTCCGAGAAGTGGGTCTAACGCCCATCGGCAGCAAGATGATAGACGCCAGCTCAGTGTTGGGCGGAGAGCTCCAGTCGACCCCAGAGAGCCAGGCTTTGACGCGAGATCCATCATCGTGCAAGGTTTGGTTGACCGAAACAGAGCTCATAGAGGTGGTCATGACAGAGATGTGCCCACAAGTAGCCGAGTCCACATTTGAGGTCCAGAATGTTTTAGCAGAGCGATCAGAGCCGCAGTGATACCCCCCAACTTCAGGTTGGCGACTGGGGTGAGTAAGTTCACCGGAGAGTCTAAGCCTGAAACTTGGCTCGAAGACTACCGAGTGGCTGTTCAGATTGGTGGCGGTAATGATGAGGTGGCCATGAAACATTTGCCACTTATGCTAGAGGGTTCAGCCGGGGCATGGTTGAATCAGTTGGCTCCCAGCAGTATTTACACCTGGGAAGATCTTTCTCGAGTGTTCGTCAGAACGTTTGAGGGAACTTGCAAGCGACCTGCTGGATTGACTGAGCTACAAGTTTGTGTACAAAAGTCGAGTGAAACACTGAGGGATTACATCCAGAGGTGGATCACTTTGCACCACACTGTAGAGAATGTGTCGGACCATCAAGCGGTTTGCGCCTTCAAAGATGGCATCAAGAACAGAGAGTTGAGCCTGAAGTTTGGTCGAACTGGAGACATGACCCTGAGTCGGATGATGGAAATAGCCACCAAATACGCCAACGGCGAAGAAGAGGACCGACTCCGGAGCGGCAAGTACAAGCCGAGTCAGTCGGATAAAGGAAACTCCAGTCGGAAGCAAAAGCGGAAGGCCGAGCCAGCAGCTCCTGGAGAGGCTCTAGCCGTGACACAGGGCAAGTTTAAAGGGAAGCCCAAAGGATCTTGGAACCCCAAGAAGGTAAAATATAAGGAAGGTAATGATGTGATGGACCTGCCGTGTCATATCCACACGAAGAAAGACGAAGAGGGTAACTTCATCTACCCAAAGCATACCACTCGCCAGTGCCGGCTCTTAATCCAGCAGTTCCAAGGGAAACAGCCGAAGGACAAAGAGAAGGAGTCGGACAAGGCTGAGCACAAGCAGGATAGTGATGGAGAGTACCCTCATGTCAACTCCACTCTGATGATTTTTGCTGATGTAGAGAGCAAAAGTTGACTGAAAGTGATCAACCGTGAAGTCAATATGGTCGCACCGGCAACACCAAACTATCTGAGATGGTTGCAAACTCCCATTACTTTCGACCAGTCAGACCATCCTACTCATATTGCCACCCCTGGGAGGCAAGCACTGGTGGTCGACCCGGTCGTCGAAGGCACTCGACTGACGAAGGTATTGATGGATGGCGGCAGCGGGTTGAACATACTGTATGCAGAGACGCTCAAGGGAATGGGCATTCTGATGTCCAGGCTCAGTTCCAGCAACATGAGTTTTCACGAAGTCATCCCAGGAAAGAAGGCTGAGTCACTTGGCCAAATAGCCCTGGATGTGGTGTTCGGCAACTCGAATCATTTCCGCAAAGAGAAGCTGACATTTGAAATCATGGATTTCGAGAGCGCCTACCACGCTATCTTGGGAAGACCAGCCTACGCCCGCTTCATGGCTCGACCATGTTACGTGTACCTCAAGTTAAAGATGCCTGGCCCCAAAGGCGTGATCACCATCACTGGTAACCGGAAGAAAGCAGAAGAGTGTTTCCAGAAAGGCTCAAAGATTGCGGATGACCAGATAACAGTGATAGAGCTAGAGGGATACAAGAAGGACGCAGATCCGAGTGATTTACTGCGGGCCAAGAAGCCCGCCACAGAGTCAGCATTTCAGTCGTCCGGTGAGACGAAGCCAGTTCACATCCACCCGACTGACCCCAATGCAGCTCCGACCCATATTTCCACTACACTCGACTCTAAATAGGAAGAAGCGCACATCCAGTTCCTCCGTGAGAACTGCGACATCTTCGCATGGAAGCCAGCTGACATGCCAGGTGTTCCCAGGAGACTGGCTGAGCATCACCTTAGAGTCGATTCAAAGGCAAAACCTGTTAAAGAACATCTTCGACGGTCCGCCGTTCAGAAGAAAAAGGCCATTGGCAAAGAGGTGGCTCGACTCCTTGCAGCAGAGTTCATCCGAGAGATATACCACTCTGAGTGGATCGCCAATGTCGTTATGGTTCCCAAAAAGGACAATTCCCTTCGTATGTGCATTGATTTCAAACATATCAATCGGGCCTGCCCGAAAGATCATTTTCCTCTCCCTCGCATTGAACAAATTGTCGACTCGACAGCAGAGTGCGAGAGATTGTCTTTTCTAGACGCTTATTCCGGCTATCATCAGATCCGTCTGTATGGGCCCGACGAAATCAAAACAGCTTTTATCACCCCATTCGGGTGCTTCTGCTATATCACCATGCCATTCGGCCTCAAGAATGCCGGAGCCACGTTCATGAGAATGATTTAAAAGTGTTTACTCACTCAAATCAGTCGGAATGTGGAAGCATACATGGATGATATCGTGATCAAGTCGCGAAAGGGTTCCGACCTGTTGACTGACTTAGTTGAAACATTTGCCAATCTCAGGAGGTATGATATCAAGCTCAATCCTTCAAAGTGCACATTCGGAGTACCTGGCGGGAAGTTACTCGGTTTTCTCGTTTCTGAACGAGGAATCGATGCTAACCCAGAAAAAGTTGGCACCATACTCCGAATGAAACGCCATGTGCGTGTGCACGATGTCCAGAAGCTTACTGGATGCTTGGCCGCGTTAAGTCGATTCATCTCTCCCCTCGGTGAAAAGGCGTTGCCCCTTTACCGACTGATGAAGAAGGCAGACAAGTTCGAGTGGACTCCAGAAGCTGATGCAGCGTTTGCCGAGTTAAAAACTCTGCTCTCCACCCAGCCGGTGCTTGCTGCTCCAATCAGCAAAGAGCCTCTGTTGCTTTATATTGCAGCCACAGGACAAGTCGTCAGTACAGTACTTACGGTCGAACGGGAAGAAGAAGGGAAAACCTTCAAAGTTCAGCGCCCAGTGTATTATCTCTCTGAAGTTTTGACCCCATCGAAGCAAAGATATCCTTATTATCAGAAGCTCGTATATGGGATCTACATGACCATGAAGAAGGTTGCCCATTATTTCTCTGATCATGACATTACAGTCGTCAGCGACGCACCATTGTCAGAGATTCTGCACAACAGAGATGCAACTGGTCGAGTGGCTAAATGGGCGATTGAACTCCTTCCCCTTGATATCAAATTCGAGGCAAAGAAAGCCATTAAGTCCCAGGCTATAGCAGATTTCCTTGCCGAGTGGATTGAACAGCAGCAGCCGACTCAAGTTCACTCGGAGCATTGGACCATGTTCTTTGATGGCTCTAAGATGTTAAATGGTTCTGGTGCTGGGGTAGTTTTGGTTTCTCCCCGAGGAGATAAGCTCAGATATGTGCTCCAGATCCACTTTGATTCCTCCAACAATGAAGCAGAATATGAAGCACTGTTGTATGGGTTGCGCATGGCCATTTCACTCGGCGTCCGTCGCCTTATGGTTTACGGCGACTCAGATTTGGTGGTCAATCAGGTGATGAAGGAGTGGGACGTTAGAAGCCCATCCATGACTGGATACTGCAATGCAGTGAGGAAGCTTGAAAAGAAATTCGAAGGGTTAGAACTCCATCACGTTCCCCGACTGAAAAATCAAGCAGCCGATGATTTGGCGAAGATAGGTTCCAAGAGGGAAGCCATTCCGAGTGGCGTGTTTTTGGAACATGTCTACACACCATCGGTTCAAGAGGATCCTTTCACTGAACAAGCCCCGCAGCCTAAAAGCGCCACAGATCCGACTGAAGTCGAGGTCCCAGCGGTGGTCGACTTAATCATGGAAGTTTTGGTCATCACTCCCGATTGGACAGTGCCCTATATCGCCTATATTTTGAGGAAGGAACTCCCCGAGAATGAAGAAGAAGTTCGAGAGATCGTCCGCCGGTCCAAAGCCTTCACCATCATGAGAGGTCAGTTATACAGAGAAAGTGCGACTGGAGTCAGCCAGAAATGTATAACACCGGAGGAAGGTCGAATGATTCTCAACGACATCCACTCGGGGACCTGTGGCCATCATGCGTCTTCTCAGACCATCGTGGACAAAGCATACCGAGCTGGGTTTTATTGGCCAAGAGCGAATGAAATGGCGAAGGAGATAGTCGACAAGTGCGAGGGATGTCAATTTTATTCCAATATGACGCACAAGCCCGCGTCAGCTTTGAAGACTATACCACTCGTCTGGCCCTTTGCAGTGTGGGGTTTGGATATGGTCGGTCCTTTGAGAACAGGCAGAAGCGGTTTTACCCATGTGCTGGTAGCAGTCGACAAGTTCACTAAGTGGATCGAAGCTAAACCCATCAAGAACCTCGATGCCGGTACTGCTGTCAGCTTCATCAGAGAATTGATATTCAGATATGGGGTCCCGCACAGCATCATCACTGACAACGGGTCAAACTTCGACTCCGAAGAGTTCAGAGCCTTCTACACATCTCAAGGCACACGAGTCGACTATGCTTCAGTCGCCCATCCGCAGTCGAATGGACAGGCAGAATGAGCCAACGGTTTGATTCTCAAAGGGTTGAAGCCCCGTTTGATGCGTGATCTCAAGCATGCGGCGGGTGCATGGGTTGACGAACTTCCCTCGGTGCTTTGGGGGTTAAGGACCACACCCAACCGGTCGACTGGAAGAACTCCATTCTTCTTGGTCTACGGAGCTGAAGCAGTCTTGCCGAGTGATCTTCTCCACAACGCTCCCCGAGTCGAGCTCTACACCGAAGCTGAAGCAGAACAAGCGCGGCAGGATGCAGTCGACCTTTTAGAGGAAGAAAGAGAGATGGCTCTGATCAGATCGACCATTTATCAACAAGACTTGCGTCGCTTCCACGCCAAAAACGTGAAGAGCCGAGCCTTCCAGGAAGGAGATTTAGTTCTCCGAGTGGACCAGCAGAAACCACACAAGCTTGCTCCTTCTTGGGAAGGTCCCTTCATCGTCACCAAGGTTCTCCACAATGGAGCATACCGTCTTTACAATGTCGAGCATCAGATCGACGAGCCCCGAGCTTGGAACGTGGAGCTTCTCCGCCCCTTTTACACTTAAGTATTCACTCGGATGAGTTGTAATAAAAGTACTCATGTAGTTTATTTATCAAAGACAAGAGATTTATAGTTTTCCCAGTGATTGTTATTACTTTTTTCCATATAAAACAATCCCCCAGTGGGTGGCTTAGCTGCGAATCCGATTCGCCTAAGTCTGTAAGAAAAATCCTAACCGAGTGGTGAGCCAGTCTCCCACACGAAGGCTTAGCTGCGAAATCCGTTTTGCCTAAGATAAACAAAATCCTACCGAGTGGTAAGCCAGCCTTCCACTCGGGGGCTTAGCTGCAGTCCAAGTACTCGCCTAAGTTGAATAAAATCCTACCGAGTGGAGATCGAACCTCCCACTCGGAGGCTTAGCTGCAGCCCAGTGCTCGCCTAAGTTTCTGAAAATCCTACCAAGTGGAGAGCAAACCTCCCACTCGGAGGCTTAGCTGCAGTCCAAGTACTCGCCTAAGTTGAATAAAATCCTACCGAGTGGAGAGCGAACCTCCCACTCAGGGGCTTAGCTGCCGCCCAGTGCTCGCCTAAGTTTCTGAAAATCCTACCGAGTGGAGAGCGAACCTCCCACTCGGGGGCTTAGCTGCCGCCCAGTGCTCGCCTAAGTT
>NC_041383.1:165396450-165403899 GCF_002162155.2 Triticum dicoccoides
AATCCTACCGAGTGGAGAGCAAACCTCCCACTCGGAGGCTTAGCTGTAGTCCAAGTACTCGCCTAAGTTGAATAAAATCCTACCGAGTGGAGAGCGAACCTCCCACTCGGAGGCTTAGCTGCAGTCCAAGTACTCGCCTAAGTTGAATAAAATCCTACCGAGTGGAGAGCGAACCTCCCACTCGGGGGCTTAGCTGCAGCCCAGTGCTCGCCTAAGTTTCTGAAAATCCTACCGAGTGGAGAGCGAACCTCCCACTCGGGGGCTTAGCTGCAGCCCAGTGCGCGCCTAAGTTTCTAAAACTTCTACCGAGTGGAGAGCAGACCTCCCACTCGGGGGCTTAGCTGCAGCCCAGTGCTCGCCTAAGTATCTAAAATCCTACCGAGTGGAGGGCAAACCTCTCACTCCGGGACTTAGCTGCAGACCAGTACTCGCCTAAGTGAATTAGGATGCAAGCCGATTGCAATAAGCGCTTTGCTTCAACCTGCAAAGGACGCCTCAAACCAAATGCAAACATAATTCAGCGATGAACCTGAGTTCGGATAACACCTAACGGAACCGAAAGTGCTCAGGCGCTAGGCCTGTTAAGGTTTGTCGGTTACAAAAACTCACTCGGCATACCAAGGCAAATTTAAAGTATCAAGCTCTGAAGTATTTTACCCCTCCTGTGGAGGGCTGGAAGGTGCCACAAACTCGTCCAGGTCAATTCCATCTGCAATCCGAGTGGTAGCGGCAATGAAAGTCTCCATGAAAGATCTGAAATCGTGCTTCTTGGTGTTGGCCACCCTAAGAGCCACCAGCTTGTCCTCTCGTGCATCCTTGCAATGAACGCGGACCAGAGACAGAGCCACATCCGCGCCGCACCTGGCTGAAGACTTCTTCCACTCCTGCACTCGACTTGGGACCTCGTTCAGTCGAGTCATCAGATACTCGAGGTCGTTCTAGAGTGTCTCTCTTGGCTAGAGTGTTGTGTCGATGCGGGAAGTTGCGACCTTCAGCCTTGCGAGATAATCGATGACGGCAGCAACACGAGATTCAAGTCGGAGCACGTTCATGGAGACTTCATCTTTCACAGGAGAGTTGATGGGGTCCAGGTTTACTTCCAGCCGACCAGTCTCCTCTTCAAAGTTCTGACAAAATTCTGCAAGCACAACCACCGAGTCAAGACAAACAGTCGGAGGTCACAAGTAAAATATTTGTTTGATACAAAAGATTACCCTCAAGCATGAGGAACAACTTCTTGGCGAGTCCACCCAGATAAGCCTCTAGATCATTCTTCTTTCTCTTCAACTCACTGGCCTTGTCATTCAGGGTGGTCTTGTCGCTTTTCAGTCGAGTGACCTCCTGGTTGGCAGCATCAAGAGCAGCTTTCAGATTGGTGTTTTCTTCTTCAAGCTTAGTCACTGAAGCCAGCTTCTCATCCGCTAGCCTGGTCTTCTCTAAAGCAGTTTTTTGCATCTCAGCCAAGTCAACCTCTTGTTTCTTCAGGGCGTCCCTCACTTTGCCTACAAAGTTACAGTGAGATTAGATTCGGAAACAAGTGAGAGGCAAAGGCAGTCGTCAAAGGCCTCACCAAGCATACCTTTAGCTTCCTCCTTCGCCTTCGTCAAGTTCTCTTGGGCCAGTTTCAGATCGAGCTCGAGCTGAATGTGTTTGTTCTCCAACTCAGTATAACGAGCCGCAAGGTCACAGGATTTCTACGAAGAATCAATCGACAGACGTCAAAGACAATTCACTTCTGAGTGAGTAAGGAAAAATCATAGCGTTTCTAAGACTATGGCCGAATGCAAACATTCGACCATAGTCTTGGGGACTACACCCAGTGGGTGCACTCAGCGTGCCCCCACTAGTTTCATCAAGAGTCGACCAGTCGACCAACAAAAAAAAAGAGGCAATGTTCTTTAGACTATAGTCGACTGCCAGCAGTCGACCACAGTCTCGGGGACTACACCCAGTGGGTGCACTCAGCGTGCCCCCACCGGTCTATGAATCTATTCGACCTTGTCGAGTAAAGAAAAACTCAAAGCATAAAGACTATGGTCGACTGCCAGCAGTCCACCATAGCCTTGGGGACTACACCCAGTGGGTGCACTCAGTGTGCCCCCACTAATCCAGAATTTCAATCGACACACACCCAGTGGGTGTAGGACAGACTCTAGGAATTTCAGAAAGAAGAACAGGCAGTGACCGACTGACCTGAACATTACTCTGGAGTGCCGAACTGGCGTCATAGGCTGCCTGGCTGGCTTCTCGAATTGCCTTCACTTGCTCCATCATGACCCCCGCCTGGCGTATCGCTTCTTTAGCAGCACTGGCTTGGTCTTCGGGAACGGGGTAGGTGGAGAAAAGCGAGGGTTGAGCAGCACTCGACGACAAAGGGCGAGCACTCGTCAACGGCACCGTGAAGGTTACGGTGGGTCCAGTGACATTGTCTCCCTCCACGACCAACGTCTCGGGTGCCGGCACATCCTGAGTCGCCTTGCCAGCAGACGTTTTCTTGCTTTTCCTCGGCCGTGGTGGTTCTTCGTCGTCGTCGTCAGGAAGGTCAATAACAATGTTAGATGAAACTGCAGAAAGAATCAAAATTAGAGACAATGAGTCAGTCGACTGAAAACGGCAACGCAAGAGTCATACCAGGGTTCGAGGTTGCAGCATCCTCCATCTCATGGTCTTCGGCTCTCGCCGAAGTGTCGGAAGTAGCAGTGCTGCAGTTCCAAAAGTCAGTCGATTGGCCCATGAGTCGACCAAGAACAAGTTCATGAAACAGGGAAAGCTCAAAACTACCATTACCCAGAGATAGTGGGGATCACCATCTTCATCTTCGGCAAGACCTTTGCAGGCTTCGATGGTGCCACTCGAGATTGCTTCGGAGCCTTCTCAGTCAGCGCCGGAGAAGTGGTCTGAGGGCGCTTGGTCGACTGGGAAGCGGTTGCGACCCCCTTACCCCGCTCAGTCACTGGATCATGGGCAAGCTTCGAGCGTCTTTTCGAGCGGGGAGGTGCAACCTCCTCCTCCTCTTCTTCTTCTTCCTCCTCACCAGAGTCATCACCCTCATCGTCGTCGTCAGCATCCGAATCCCACTCCTCCGGGCTTTCGCCCCCGCTTCCTTCCTCCTCCTCAGTCGGCATTTGCGCCCCATTGGGCATCGAGTACAATTCAGTGGTGGCCTGTCAGACAGCAAAGCAAAACAAAGATCAATCGACCAATTCGCGGCAAAGCAGAATGGATAAAACAAAATTACACTCGGAGATAAGCGGCCATACCTTGTCCGGCATATAGGTACAGTCGAGTGGCGGGATCCTTCTCGCTCCTTCAGGGTTGTCCTTGTTCCCTGTGATGGCGGTCACCCACCTCTCCAGCGTGGCGTCGTCGACTGCCTCTGCATGGACCCGAGTGGTGTCTTCGGTACCGCAGTACAGCCACATCGGGTGGCCTCGGTACTGGAGCGGTTGGATGCGCCGCCTAAGGAAGACTTCCAGAAGATCCATGCCCGTCACTCCGTCCCGAACGAGTTGGACCATGCGCTCCACCAACATTTTTACCTCGGCTTTCTCCTCAGGAAGCACCTTCAGAGAAGACGGTTTGTCCACTCGGTCCATGGAGAACGGAGGGAGACCAGTCGATTGCCCCGGCGTCGACTCGTCTTGGCAGTAGAACCAAGTCGACTGCCACCCTCTGACCGACTCAGGAAAGGTCATGGCCGAGAAAGTTCTCTTATTCCTCAACTGAATCCCAAGACCCCCGCACATCTGAATAACCTTGGTCCTCTCATCACCCGGACTCGCCTTTTTTACTGTCTGCGACCGACAGGTGAATATGTGCTTGAAGAGACCCAAGTGCGGTCGATAACCCAGGAAGTTCTCGCACATGGACACAAAGGCAGCAAGATAGGCGATGGAATTGGGATTGAAATGGTGGAGTTGCGCCCCAAAGAAATTCAGAAATCCACGGAAGAACACACTCGGCGGCAGAGAAAAACCACGATCTACGTGAGTGGCTAAGAGAACGCACTCACCCTCCTGCGGCTGCGGTTGACACTCGGACCCCGGGAGCCTCGCTGACCCATGGGGGATCAGTCCCTCATTGGCTAGGTCGTCGAGGTCCTTCTCAGTGATGGTCGAGCGGATCCAATCCCCTTGGACCCAACCCTTCGGCAGGCGGGACCTCGACGAAGATCCGCCCCGACTAGACGGTCTCCCCTTCGCTTGCCCCGTTGCCATCGCCTTCTTCGCGCGCTCTAGAGCCACCGTCTTCTCCTTCACCATTATCGCCGGTGAAGCGCTCAAGAGGTGGATAAGGCGGAGGTAGGAGCAGGCGTCGTGGGCGGAGGCAGAGAGGGAAGAGAGGAGAATGGGGAGGCACTGTTCAAAAACTCTTCCCCGATGCTTTATATAAGGGTGCTTCCGATTGGCTGACGAGTGGGCCCGAGCAGATCTGTCACATCCCGAAACAGTCGCACACGTATGATACATGGCGAGAAAGGCAGCGTGGAAATCGAGGCATCCATGCCTTATCCCGCCCGATTGCCGCGGATCGCCCCGCTTCGCGCGCTCCCCAAATTTCAGATCCCGCAAAATCCGCTAACAGAAGATCAATCTGTCAGACGATATCCTTCCCGCGATCCGTCGCTCGGAAGTTCACCAGAGTTCAAAAGTTCACTCGACAAAAGATAAGAATGGATCAAGGCGACAGAAGTAAAAGTCGACGCCAACGCCGAAAGAAGAATCACCGATCCAAGATACGACATAATCAAAGTACAGTAAATAAGTCGGAGAAAATCGTCAACTCCTTCCTCACTCGAACCTCGATCCATTCGGGGGCTAATGATGAGGTTATGTACCTAGGGTAGGGTCATGGACCTATCTAAGGATACCATACCCAAGGACATCATCATACGAAGCTACCTTCCAGTCGACCAAGAGAAGCTCCACTCGACCAAGGGAGACTCCACTCGACCGGCTAGAAGACACTCGACCATGAAGACACAGTCGACCATCAGAAGTTCAAGATCTATGTTGTATCCAAACGGTCTGTAATTAAGTAGTCTTAATGGTCATGATGACACTTTATGTAGGGCGTTACCAGTAACGCCCGGCCTTAATGTACTTTAACCCTCCTCTACGTGGGCTGGCTGGGGTCCTGGCGTCCTCTATATAAGCCACCACCCTCCACTGGTAGAAGGGTTCGCACCCCTGTAACTCATATACACAGAGATCAGTCGACCGCCTCCGGGCTCCGAGACGTAGGGCTGTTACTTCCTCCGAGAAGGGCCTGAACTCGCTAAACACCCGTGTGTACAACTACTCCATAGCTAGGACCTTTCCTTTCCATACTTACCCCCCATTCTACTGTCAGACTTAGAACCACGACAAAGATCACAACGAGAGTAAAGATAATGATGAATAACAACTGCCAAGCAGGATATATAACAACTCTCTCTCCAACTTTCCTCTTGAAAATTTTGCTACTAACTCAAGCTTTCCAATACAAAAAGAATCACGCAATTGCGAATTGATATGAGGAGTCAAAGAATTCTAAAACTGGCCTAAAAAACTGGAACAAACTATATGCGCGAACTTCGAAGGGAAAGAAGACCTATTTAGAAGCTGATTTTGAGACGCCAAATGATCAACTAGCTTTTGCAACTATTCAGATGCGTCTAGTCGCTAGCTTTAATTTGAGTACTTGTGGAGCCAAAACGTACTTCGTATGAGGAAGTTATGCCTGTTTTACTGAACAATGCACAAAACAGATTGCAGTCCAAATTCAACTACGAGATTGAGTCTAGATAAATCCGAATTTTGTTTTTTTCTCTTCTCTCTTTTTTTCCTCACACTTTTTTTTCTATTTCTTTCTCTTTTTTTTCTCTGACTTTCTTTTTTACTTTTTTTCTCTCTTTTTTTCTCCATCTTTTTTTCTCTCACTCTTTCCAAAATAAACTAGATAAGATGCAGATTGGATCAAGTGAAGATGTGAACGATCTCAACTATGATTATGACACTGAACGATGGGTAGCACGTGGTGGAAATTGATGGATGGGTGGTGGACAGCGGAAGGGATAACGATGCAGCAGCGGCGTGACTAATGTGAGCAGAACTCAAAACTCTAAACGAACTAGACACTAAGACCAGCAACTCGACACAGCGAGGCAACCGATAATTCAATAATGCATACAATGAAAAGAAAATTGCAAAGGGTCAGACTGGCTTGGACAAAGGATGAATAGATCTAACTTTTTTTGTGGCTTTTTCTTGGACAATAGGTAAGAAAATAAATCTAATCTAGGGAAAACTGGAAATTCTCACCGAGCAACCTGAAAACTGATACCATTTGATAGAGGCGGGGTGTCCCGATCTTTCGATCAGATGATAACTATCGATTTGGTGAAGATGACTTTTACGATCCGACTACAAACATGCACGACGTTGCGCCTTAGCAATCGCTAAACCAACTCCGAGAGGTTATTGACCACGCTGGAGCACAATCAACCTGACCACGAAAGTCTATTCCTGCAAGCAATCGAAGAACCAGCAAGAATATGATAAAGCAATCTGAATAGGACTGTGCTAACGACCAGTCGACTGGTCGTTAGCGACAGATCCGCACGATTAGTTCGCTATCTTCCCACGCTCGCTTTCCACTGATTTTTTTCCTTCTCTCAAAAACCGTGATAAATCGCTAATGGTTTTTTCTGGTTTTTCGCCGCATAATATGAAAATAAAATAAAAGTGCTTGAAAGAGGATTCAAACCTAGGTCTATGCAATACCTATTGAGCCTAATAACCAACTAAGCCACCTTTTGTTGTTGTCTATTGTAGGTAAACAATGTTATTTGAACCTTTCTTATTTCTGCCATATCAGAAAATAAATAAAGTTTGGCTTGGTAACTTTGGCATGATCAGCATGATAATTAGGGTATGAGCGACATGATAACTATACCATGATAAGGCTGATAACTACAGTACGAGAAGGTTAAGGCATGAGGAAGTATGGTAATTTAACACATAAATTACCGATGAAAATGTTTAAAAAACTTTTTTCCCTTGGATGAAAGATACCATGGTGTTTAAAACGTAAGATATTAGTTATCAAGTCTGTGATGTATACATTATCATGTTTTTTACATAGAAATTACCGGGTGTATATTTTTCAACAATAAAAATTCAGGTCAAAAATTATAATGGCGTTTGTATATGAGTTATCAGCTTAGTATGTGTCTATTAACAAGCTATTTACATTTAAATTACCGGGGTTGCCCCCCCCCCTCGCCACAGACACCAAATTATCAAGTCTGCGATGTGTGAGTTATCATGTTATTTGCAGAAGAGTTATCGTGGTATGGTTCAACAACTCCTACCACCCTACCCCCGCCGATAAAGTTATCAGGATTGGGTACATAATTTATCATTTCTACGATGTGTGACTTATCATGTTATTTGCATAGAAGTTATC
>NC_041383.1:165403910-165404350 GCF_002162155.2 Triticum dicoccoides
CTGGGTACATAATTTAATGTCTATGATGTGTGAGTTATCATATTATTTGCATAGAAGTTATCATGGTATGTTTGTTTGAACGACTCCCCCACTCCGGCTCCTCCGACAAAGTTACCAGGACTGGTACATAATTTATCATGTTTACGATGTGTAAGTTATCATGTTATTTGCATAGAAGTTACCGTCGTACGTTTCAACGACACCCCCACCCCGACCCCTCCGACAAAGTTATCAGGTCTACCATGTATAAGTTATCATATTATTTGCACAGAAGTTACCGTGGCATGTTTCAGCGACTTGCCCCACCCCATCCTCGCCGACCAAGTTATCAGGACCGGGGTACATAAGTTATCAGGTCCGCCATGTTTGAGTTATCATGTTATTTGCACAGAAGTGACCATGGCATGTTTCAGCGACTTGCCCCACCCCCACCCTCGCCG
>NC_041383.1:165404362-165411825 GCF_002162155.2 Triticum dicoccoides
GTTATCAGGACCGGGGTACATAAGTTATCAGGTCCGGCATGTTTGAGTTATCATGTTATTTGCACAGAAGTTACCGTGGTATGTTTCAACAACTCCCCCACCCTCACCCTCGCCGACAAAGTTTTTAGGACCGGGGTACATAAGTTATCGGGTCTATGAAATTTGACTTACCATGTTATTCACATGAAAGTTAACGGAGGATATTTTATCACCCCCCCCCTTCGGTAAAGTTAGCAGGAACGGGGTACCTAAGCGCGGAAAAAATCGAACACTAAATTAACTCGTTTTTATGCATACGTAGTAGAGGAGACATGTTAAATAGCCCATTTACTTTCTTTTGTTCAAGAAAGGGATCGTAGGTCAGGTGGTAGGCTAGTTGAGTTGGCTCACTAGTGGTGCAAGGATCGAATCCTCTCTTGTTCACACCAATTTTTGTGTGCGTGCATGCAACAGAGAAAACAAAAGGAAACTGTGGCGCTCGGGAGGCTTTCGCGGGATCGTTCGATGCGCATCCGACGACAATCGAAGCGTGTGTGCCTATCGCTAACGAACAGTCGACAGGAATCTTTTTGTCAAACAAAACCTACGACGATATTTGTACATAAGATATCAGGTTTGTGGTACATATAATTATCAATCTCATTACAAAAGAATTTACCGAGATATGACAAACGAGAAGACCGTTGTTCGAATTCTATAGGAGTGAAACATTTATTTCTTTAGAAAACATTCATCACTACAAAAAAGAGACAAATGGAGTACAAAACACGTTGCACCGGCCCTTTAAAAAACTTGGAGCAAATGGTTTTGTCTCCTCATCAAAGGCGTTGTGGTTATTTTTTCTCGCTCTCATTTACTAAGGTAGAAATACAGATTAACCCGCACATGAATTACAGCAAGTAGTCAGCTCAGTTGGTAATGAGTCATGGCCACGACCAATAGGTTGTGTGTTCGAATCCTAGCGGTGGCACTAATTTTTTGAAGCTCTTTTTACATGACAGAGCAGAGCCGATCAGAAAAGAAAGATCGAAGAAAAAAAAGCAATCGTACGTGCCTGGCGCTAACTAACAGTCGGCAGGAAAATAGCTTTCCTCTTGTATTTAACATCCAAACGTGCGTGTATTTTGATCTTTTGCTGCATTCATTGCATTTTGTTAGTTTACTTGGAAGCTTGTTTCTTTCGTTTCTTTTGCTGCACTCAGCTGATCAGGTTGTAATTCAATTAATTAACAGGGTTGTGTTCACAATAGATGACAGATGCCTGAATAAAATCGGCAGGAAAATAGCTTTCCCCTTGTATTTAACATCCAAACGTGCGTGTATTTTGATCTTTTGCTGCATTCATTGCATTTTGTTAGTTTACTTGGAAGCTTGTTTCTTTCGTTTCTTTTGCTGCACTCAGCTGATCAGGTTGTAATTCAATTAATTAACAGGGTTGTGTTCACAATAGATGACAGATGCCTGAATAAAATCTGCATTTCCTACTTATCCAGTCATCTACTTTCTTTACGTGCACGTTCAAAAGTTTAATAAAGTCATTCGAAAAATGATTCCATGCATTTAAAAGAAAAAAAACTCAGCTGAGGCTATTTTGGGACGGAGGGAGCACTATATGCATTCAGTTGTAAACCTTATCCCAAAATATAATATCATTTTAGACACTATTTTGGGATGGAGGGAGTACTAAATACGAAATGAGCAATGTTTTCTGAACTTAGTCTTTTTTTTCTCAAGTACCTTATTTAGGGGTCCAAGTTCGAGTTATCGGCTAGAAATTTTATGCATGGCACATGCATATTGTGTTAATGTTGTCAAATTGTTTAGAACTTTTTGATGGCTTCCTGATTGGTGGAATAAGGCGGATGTGCCTATTAATGCATACAAGTCATCTTCCGAGCATATTTCATACAATTCAGCTTCGGTACAACCCCTAAACACCCACGACCTCTGGCAGAGGTGAACTTGCTAGTACCAACAGAACAAACACGATTTGCTGATACATTTGCAGCGCAGTTTCTTATGACCTGAATGGACGTACTGTAGGAGTATTTTTCTCAGAAATACTGTCACAGAACAAAATTGATACGTATTGTACAACCTGGATGGACACTGTAGCGACCAACACGGGCATTGTAGCTAAAGCGTTTTTTACAGCTCAACAAAAACTAAAGTGTTTTTTCATCTTTTGGAATATTTTTTGAAACATGAATATTTTAGCAAAATGAAAAGTTTTCCCAAATTTGAACTTCTTATGGAAACGTGTTTTTTCTCAAATGTATGAACCATTTTTTACGAAAAATAATTTGACTTTGTGAATATTTTTCAAATTTAAGAACATATTTTCAGAATTGTAAACATTCTTGTGAAACTGCAAACATTGTTTCGAAAAGGAGAATAACTTATCAAATGTGTGAACATTTTCTTGAAAACATGAACAATTTTTAAATTTTCGAATTTTTTTTCAAAATGCTAGCACTTTTTCAAAATTGCAAGCTTTATTCGAAAACACACACATTTTTTAAAATTTATGAATATTTTTAGAATATACTTGTTTTGTTTTGAATTGACATAGAGAAAGATTTCTCGCGTTCCCTTAATTCAGGAATAGCATTTTCTGAAAACATTTTTCAATTTCTAAGGCCTAAGCAACTTTTTCTTTTCATTTCTTCTGTTTTCCCTCTCTTTTCGTTAATTCATTTTTCTACTTTTGAACTTTATGGTTCTTTGTGAAACTTCTTCAAAATTTTGAAAAATTGTTTGGCATGACACAAAATGTCCTTATTTTCAAATATTGTTTATAATTCTAAAAAAGGTTCTGAAATTTCATAAAATTTCCAATTTTTGAAATTTTTTGTTCACAAATTTAATAAATGTATGCGTTTCAAAAAAGTTGTTAATTTTTTTAAAGAAGTACATGGTTTGCCATTTTTGTGTTTGAAATTTCCATCAAATTTTCGTAATTTTTTAACAATTTTGGAAAAAGTGTTCCAGTTTGTAAAATTTTCATACGCACTTTGTAATTCCAAAATTGTTGAAAAAATTCAAGACATTTCTAGGACAAAATAAAATGTCCATGTTCATTGTAAATGACATTAATTACAAATACACTCATCTAAACTTCTAAGGCCATGGATAAATGATCCGAGCTTCTTGTAACAGCCTGTCACATGCGTATGAGGCATCCGTGCTAGGTTTGAATGACTTCCGACACTATTTACATGTTGTGGCGCGTCTGACTATTTATCGGCCTATTTTCACCGAAAAAACTCTAGAAAATGCAAAACCTTTTAAAAATCTAAATAACTTGGCATGGTGCCTTAAATTGGTTGTAGAAGCTGGTGGAAAACATTTGGTGTCATTTAACAGATGTAAAAAACAACGAGCTTTCAAAATGACCCTTCTGGCCTAAGCGAACATCCTCTATTGAACATAGTCTATTGTTGGCATCTTTGAAATGAACCCCACTTTTGCAAGAAGGTAGGCATACCCATGGTAGGCACATACCTAGTTCGGACGATTTTCGACACCGTATGGAAGTGGTAACACATCCGGCCAATTATAGTCCTTTTTAACCAAAAAAAACATCAGAAAATGCAAAACTGGCTGAAAACCCAAACAATTTTGCATGGTGCCTTGAATTGGTCATACAAGCCCATGAAAAAATGGGGTCATTTCAAGGAAAATACAAAACTTGTCGAAAACCAAAACAACTTCTCATGGTGCCTTGGATTCATCATATGAGGCCATGAAAAAAAATATTAGGGCCATTTCAAGGATGTCGAAAAACAATGTGCTCTCGGACCAATCTGAACACCCTCCGTTGAAAATGGTGTTTTTGTGAACATCCTTGAAATTACGCCAACTTTTTCCACTAGGTGGACATAACAATGGTAGGTATCAATGGCAGGTTTGAGCGACTTCTGAGACTGTATGCAAGCTGCGACATGTCTAGGCATTTATCGACCTTTTTTGACCTAGAAAACTTTAGAAAATGCAAAATTTGTCAAAACCCCAAGCAACTTGGCTTGGTGCCTTGAATTGATTATACAAGACCATGAAAAAAATATTAGGGGTATGGATGCCTATCATGGGCATGCCACCTGCTGGCAAAAATTAGGGTCATTTCAAGAATGTCCAAAAAACACCATGTCCTACATAGCGTGTCCGAGTAGGCATCCATGCCAGGTTTGAAGGAAAAAAGGTATTTAAAATCATAATTTATATATGTACTTAAAACTCTCATTTTAAGTTTTTAACATAACTAATAAATACAAAATGATAGAATTGAAAATAGCAAATGCTTTTCTAAAGCATCTACTAAATATTTAAAGGAAAAATAATTTCAAATCATAATTTAAAGTAGTTACACAAAACTGTTATTTTGGTATTTCAATTTTTTGAAGAAAATAAAATGAAATCTTAGGCCTTGCCCAACTAACCGACGTCATTGCTCCTGTCCGGTGCCTATTGGAATTTGTTTAGAATTTAAAAAATGATCCTATTTTCAAAGAATATTGTTCCCAATTGGAAAAAATGTTTGGGAAAATTTAGAACACTTTTTTGATATCATTTTTTGTTCGCATTTGTGAAAAATATTTTGGAATTTAAATTTTTATTCACTTTCTCCGAAAAATTTTCTGTTCACAATTTTGTTCGTGCTTTAAAAAAATATACGTGTTTGACATTCTGAACAATTTTTTAAACACACAAATATTTTTTGAAGTTACGTTGCAATTTTTGAAAATGCAGATATTTTTAAATTTATGAACCAAATTTGGTAATAAAAAATGTGTTGAAAATTTGAACAGTATTTTGAAAGCGCGACCATTTTTTGAAAAAGAAAGAAGAAATGTAACAGGAAAAAAACTATGGAAAAAAGAACCAGTTCACAAAGTGTTCCTAAAATCTTTTTAAAATTCTTAGCCATTCCGTTACTTAGAGAGTCTAGCTTCACGCCGTTCACTAAAGGCTTGCTGTCCCAGTGGTTGTGGACAACAGTTTATGTTTTAGGTGGTCGCTGGTTCGATTCCCAGCTCTTGCTATCCTTTTTCGATATTTGTCATCGCATGCACCGCAAATGGGTCAGCCCAAGTGAGCGTATACGTACATATAAAAGTAGACACAAATTGTCAAAAGTCTATATTACCCTTTATACGTTTTGTGAGGGAAGGTTGTACCGAAACGGGACTCTGCTTTCTCTATCTCATCATATGCTTGAGGGAAATCAGAAACCCTCAAGGGCAAATTGGATCAGAAGATGTCATAGCTAAGGAAAGATGCTTTAGGAGGTGAAGCAAGATCGTGGCCTGCAGCAATCAGATCATCAATCACGCCGCCTAGCATCCTTGTCCCGTTGTTCAACGAGTGGGTGCCAGTCCTGCTAGAAGGCTAGAAATTTAAGCATAGAGATAGAGGCATGCCGCAAAAGACCTGCTTGATAACCATTTTGTTACACGTGGTCCACAAGGTCTAGGTGATCACCGCAAATCCTAACCAGAAGAGGCGTCTCTCCTACCGATACGGGTGGCTTGAAGTTCTAAGAACTCGCCCAGGCCCAAGGCCTACCACTTAGGCCCGAGAGCCCCGCGAACAAAACTTTATAGACGGTGGGGCTTCGACACATGTGAAAAAATGTGGACGACGGACGAGAGGCCCCACAAATCTGGCACATACCATCTCTAGGATCATGCCACTTTGCTATGTTTGTCTCATGGCGAGGGGGCCCTCAATAGCTGCCACACAAAAATCTTGATCTTTACCAGAAGCGGCGCTTTTCAGAAGAGAGTGATCCACGCAAGAGTCAGCGCACGACGCAGGGCACGATATGCCAAACCAACGTAGAATAGACCTGACAGGGCTAGGCGCCAAGATACATCATCTGGTCCGCTCATCTTCATCGTTGGGAAGCTAATGTCTCCTCGGGAACAAATCTTCATCGGAACAAAATGTTCCAACTTCCAATGTGGGCGGCCAAGGTAAGTAAAAGTACAAGGTCCACACATATCGCAAACATGCCTGGGTATTCAGCGTATATCAGGAACCTGCCAAGCCATCTTTCTAGCTAGAAGAGGGTCCCTTTTCAATTGCATACGGACTTGCTGCTACCTAGGCGAATCTAATATTCGATCAACTGGAGAGACTTCCTGAATTGGGAGCCTCTCCCTACAGTCGCAAGCCAGGAGAGGGCACATTGCAGATATTTGGCTTTATTAAGTTGCAACCATAAGCTCCCGTGACCCCTGAGGATCCGTCACACCCACCTCAGGATAAGAGCCACATTCATGTGTTAGGATACCAAAATACAAAGACCCTCTAGATCCTTAGAGAAGTATATATTGCCACTTCACCATATGGTATTTCTCGCACCCATTGGCGGCCTACTAGAACCCCATCATATATATGGGAAGGTTAGAGAGGCATGAGCCAATGAGCAAGGATTTGCTCCCTTTGGAGGTGAACCTTCCTGCCATAAGAGGATCAAAACCCTCGACCAAGCTCCTAAATTCACCGAGCAACATCCACAGGTCGTATGTAATGATCAACATTATCAAATTTAATTTGCAATGCAAAACCTAAACTATCATTGATTTCTAATTTTCCTACCTGAATTTAGGTCTTTGCTTTTGGCTCCTCTGAATGTTGTTCTCGTATATTTCTTCTTTGATTTCTAGACTAATAGATTATAGTAGGTCGCTCTAACTTTGCAACACGAATGGAAGCCACATTACCCATTTTGGTTAGTCCGATGGACCTCCCCAAGGCCCGGGTCACCCCACCCATGACCGGGATGGACCTCCCCGAGGCCCGGGCCACCCCACCCATGACCGCACTCATCACGGTCTTGGATGGCAAGACGGCGTCTCCGGCCATCACCTCCAAGGAGCTTCGCCACCTGTTCAACCTGGACTGGGATTGGGAGGTGACCCCGATCTCAGACCGGGAGTTCACTGTGGTCTTTCCCGACCCGGTCAGTCTTCGCTACGACACCCACATCGCCATACTCACGCTCGCCCTCAACCAGCTCTCCGTCCGCATCTCTGTCCCGTCTGTGGACCCGCTTGCGGTGGCCACCCTGTACACGGTGTGGGTGCAGATCTGTGGACTCCCACCACCGGCTAGGGACGAGGGGGTCATCCGTGGCCTGTTCCGTTTATTGGGCAAGTTTGTGGCGGTCGACGCCGCTTCTCTGTCCAAGGGCCCTGCTGTGCATGTGCAAATCAAGTCTCTAGACCTCGTCAAGCTCAAGACGACGATCGGGATGTTCTTCAACGATGTTGGGTATGACTTATGCATCTCGGTTGAGGGGGGGACTTCCACCGATCCCCTCACTCGGATGATGGTGGGGGTGCCGACCCCGCGGCTAGGGTTGGTGGGGGTGCTGCCCAGCACGGCTCCCCCCGGCGCTCCCGCAACCGTTCACCACGCTCCGAGGCCTCCGACGACGACTCCACTAATTCTGGGGA
>NC_041383.1:165412177-165428564 GCF_002162155.2 Triticum dicoccoides
CGCCCACTGTTCGGGGCTCGGCTCCCACGACGCCTACCCCGGGGTTGGGTCCCATGACGCCTGCCCCTTGGACGTGTCTGAGGACATTCAGGCCATTTGCAGCCATGCTCGACGAGGCTGCTACCCTACTTCCGGGCACCACCCTCCCTCCCCCTTCCTCCCCCACCACTTTCCTTGTCGGAGGAGGAAGGGAGCGGAGACAGCCGGGGTAGCATGGAGGTCCGGCCCCCGTCCTCCCCTTGGCTCGTGTCTTCGATGCCGGTCCGGGAGGACCCTCCATCGCCGGCGCTTTTGGAGTCCGGCCTCGCGGATGTCTCTCCTCCCGCACCGTCCAGGCCTCCCAAGTCCCGGGGCCACCACCGCTTGTCCTCTACTCCGGCCTCGTCTGCCCGGAAGAGTGCCTGGCTCGAGGTGGCTCCGTGGATGATCGGGGCTTCACCGATAGCGGTGGAGAAGGCCTCCCGTCGCATCGTCATCCGCAACCTTGACACATGTCCGTCCGACTCTCAGGCTCCATGTTCTGATTCTGATGATATTTGCGACAATCCCTTTTCCGCCCTTCCTGGTGTTCCTCTTGGTCATCTGGCCAAGGTCGCAGCCGATTCGGCTATAGTCTTCCGCGGCGAGAAGGGCCCGATTTTGGAGCAGCTTGAGTCCCTCCAGGCTAAGGACGTTCTAGAGGGCCACCTTGTGGCCACTAGGGCTCGCGAGGTGGCAGCAGCTGCGGAGGTCCCGCCTCCTACGCCCCGCCAAGTTGGGAGTCGGGGTCGGCATGCGAACGACCTGGGTGAGATCCGTGGTCGAACACGTTCACGTACTGCCCAGCTGTGTCGTGCCCTTAGTGCTACGACTACTGTAGGGTTCCGGGAGGACCCGTTAGGCGAGTGATCGTGCGCGTGCTATTTTGTAACCTGCGAGGCTTTGGTCATGATGGCCGCCGCAGGCATCTCATTCACTACATGTGCGATGAGTCCATAGATGTGGTAGCGATCCAGGAAACTATGCGCACGGAGTTCTCTCTCGTAGAACTTGAGCGCCTTAGCAGACATCTTTTCGCATGGCACTCGCTGCCATCTAATGGAGTGACCAGTCACTCTGGTGGCATCCTTCTAGGGGTGAAGGGTGCAACCTTTGAGGTGGGATCCATGGACTGTGGATCCCACTTTGTTAGCATGGAGGTGTGGGAGCGTGATATGAACTTCAAGTGGGAGATCATTGTGGTGTACGGCCTTGCCAACCATAGTCGCTCGACTGCTTTTTTGGCTGAGCTCCATACCAAAATCTCCTCCGCCACCCTTCCCATGGTAGTAGGCGGAAATTTCAACCTCCTCCACTCTACCTAAGAGAAGAGCAACTCGCGCGTTGACCTTGCAGAGATTCGTCGCTTCAATGACTGGGTTACGGACTTAGGTCTCCTTGAGCTGGACAGGGTCGGGGCACGATTTACCTGGACCAATAGACAGGTTACCCCGACCCTTAGTGTGCTGGACCGTGTGTTTGTCTCCCACGACTGGGAGCTCCAATTCCCTTTGGCCTCTCTCCAGGCTATCACACGCATCGGGTCCAATCATGTCCCCCTTCTCTTATCGTTTAGGGATGAGAGACCTTGTCCACCTTCGCGGTTCCGTTTCGAGGATTTCTGGCTCCGACAGCCAGGCTTTGTGGCTGCCATCCAGGCTCACTGGGTCTCGGCGCTGGCCAAGCCCCATGGGCAGATGTCGATCCTGGATGAGTGGCATCATCTGTCCAAACGCTCCAGGCAGTTCATGAAAGGTTGGGGTGCTAAAATAGGAAGGATCTTTGGGTCCAGAAAGCCTCCCACCTTGAGGAGATCCGGGCCCTAGACCTCCGTGCAGATGTTGCTGGGATTTCCAGGGAGGAATGGGCTCATAGGTACAATTTGGAAGACTCTCTCGTGGAGATTTACTCCAAGGAGGAGGAATTTTGGCGTCGGCGTGGCTCTATGAACTGGGTGCTGTTTGGGACACCAACACTGCTTACTTCCAGGCCATCGCTAATGGTCGTAGGCGACGTTGCTCCATTTCCCTCTTATGGGAGGGAGGGCAGCTATTCCAGGACCCCCGGACAATCCACTTGTTGGTTGACAACTTTTATAAGTCGTTATTGTTGGGGAACGTAGTAATTTCAAAAAATTTCCTACGCACACGCAAGATCATGGTGATGACATAGCAACGAGAGGGGAGAGTGTCGTCCACGTACCCTCGTAGACCGTAAGCGGAAGCGTTATGACAACGCGGTTGATGTAGTCGTACGTCTTCACGATCCGACCGATTCAAGTACCGAACGTACGGCACCTCCGAGTTCAGCACACGTTCAGCTCGATGATGATCCCCGGACTCCGATCCAGCAGGGTGTCGGGGATGAGTTCCGTTAGCACGATGGCGTGGTGACAATGATGATGTTCTACCGGCGCAGGGCTTCGCCTAAACTCCGCGACGATATGACCGAGGTGGAATATGGTGGAGGGGGGCACCGCACACGGCTAAGGAACGATCCGTAGATCAACTTGTATTCCATGGGGTGCCCCCCTGCCCCCGTATATAAAGGAGCAAGGGGAGGAGGCGGCCGGCTAGGGAGAGGCGCGCCAAGGGGAGTCCTACTCCCACCTTCCTTGTTGGAGTAGGAGAAGGGGGAAAGAGGGGGAGAGGAGGAAGGAAAGAGGGGCTGCACCCCTTGTCCAATTCGGACCAGAGGGGGGCTGCGCGCCTCCTTCCTTTCGGCCTCTCTCCTCAATTCCCGTATGGCCCAATAAGGCCCATATACTCCCCGGCGAATTCGCGTAACTCTCCGGTACTCCGAAAAATACCCGAATCACTTGGAACCTTTCCGAACTCCGAATATAGTCGTCCAATATATCGATCTTTACGTCTCGACCATTTCGAGACTCCTCGTCATGTCCCCGATCTCATCCGGTACTCCGAACTCCTTCGGTACATCAAAACTCATAAACTCATAATATAACTGTCATCGAAACCTTAAGCGTGCGGACCCTACGGGTTCGAGAACTATGTAGACATGACCTAGAACTATTCTTGGTCAATAACCAATAGCGAAACCTGAATGCCCATATTGGTTCCTACATATTCTACGAAGATCTTTATCGGTCAAACCGCATAACAACATACGTTGTTCCCTTTGTCATCAGTATGTTACTTGCCCAAGATTTGATCGTCGGTATCCAATACCTAGTTCAATCTCGTTACCGGCAAGTCTCTTTACTCGTTATGTAATGCATCATCCCGTAACCAACTGATTGGTCACATTGCTTGCAAGGCTTATAGTGATGTGCATTACCGAGAGGGCCCAGAGATACCTCTCCGACAATCGGAGTGACAAAACCTAATCTCGAAATACGCCAACTCAACATGTACCTTCGGAGACACCTGTAGTACTCCTTTATAATCACCTAGTTATGTTGTGACGTTTGGTAGTACCCAAAGTGTTCCTCCGGTAACGGGAGTTGCATAATCTCATAGTTACAGGAACATGTATAAGTCATGAAGAAGGCAATAGCAATATACTAAACGATCAAGTGCTAGGCTAACGGAATGGGTCATGTCAATCACATCATTATCCTAATGATGTGATCCCATTAATCAAATGACAACACATGTCTATGGTTAGGAAACATAACCATCTTTGATTAATGAGCTAGTCAAGTAGAGGCATACTAGTGACTATATGTTTGTCTATGTATTCACACATGTATCATGTTTCTGGTTAATACAATTCTTGCATGAATAATAAACATTTATCATGAAATAAGGAAATAAATAATAACTTTATTATTGCCTCTAGAGCATATTTCCTTCAGTCTCCCACTTGCACTAGAGTCAATAATCTAGTTCACATCGCTGTGTGATTTAACACCAATATTCACATCTGCATGTGATTAATACCCATAGTTCACATCATCATGTGATCAACACCCAAAGGGTTTACTAGAGTCAATAATCTAGTCACATCGCTATGTGATTAACACCCAAAAGAGTACTAAGGTATGATCATGTTTTGCTCATGAGAGAAGCTTAGTCAACGGGTCTGTCATATTCAGAGCCGTATGTATTTCGCAAATATTCTATGTCCACAATGCTCTGCACGGAGCTACTCTAGCTAATTGCTCCCACTTTCAACATGTATCCAGATTGAGACTTAGAGTCATCTGGATTGGTGTAAAAGCTTGCATCATTGTAACTTTAATGACGGGCTCTTTTATCACCTCCATAATCGAGAAACATCTCCTTAGTCCTCACTAAGGATATTCTTGACCCATGTCCAGTGATCTACTTATTAGATCAAAATTGTATTCCTTTGCCAAACACAGAGCAAGGTATACAATAGGTCTGGTTCACAGCATAGCATACTTTATAGAACCTATGACTGAGGCATAGGGAATGACTTTTCATTCTCTTTCTATTTTCTGCAATGGTCGGGTCTTGAGTCTTACTCAACTTCACACCTTGTAACACAGCCAAGAACTCCTTCTTTGGTTGTTCCATTTTGAACTATTTCAAAAATTTATCAAGGTATGTACTCATTGAAAATCTTATCAAGCGTCTTAATCTATCTATATAGATCTTGATGCTCAATGTTTAAGCAGCTTCATCGAGGTCTTGCTTTGAAAAACTCTTATTCAAGTATCCTTTCATGCTATCCAGAATTTCCATATCATTTCCAATTAACAATATGTCATCCACATATAATATTAGAAATGCTACAGAGCTCCCACTCACTTTCTTGTAAATACAGGCTTCTTCAAAAAGTCTGTATAAAACCATATGCTTTGATCAACTCATCAAAGCATATATTCCAACTCCGAGATGCTTGCACCAGTCCATAGATGGATCGCTAGAGCTTGCACAATTTGTTAGCACCTTTAGGATTGACAAAACCTTCTGGTTGCATCATATACAACTCTTCTTTAAGAAAATCATTAAGGAATGCAGTTTTGTTTATCCATTTGCCAGATTTCATAAAATGCGGCAATTGCTAACATGATTCAGACAGACTTAAGCATAGATACGAGTGAAAAACTCTCATCATAGTCAACACCTTGAACTTGTCGAAAACCTTTTGCGACAATTCTAGCTTTGTAGATAGTAACACTATCAGCGTATGCCTTCCTCTTGAAGATCCATTTAATCTCAATGTCTCGCCGATCATTGGGCAAGTCAATCAAAGTCCATACTTTGTTTTCATACATGGATCTTATCTCAGATCTCATGGCCTCAAGCCATTTTGCGGAATCTGGGCTCACCATCGCTTCTTCATAGTTCGTAGGTTCGTCATGGTCTAGTAACATAACTTCCAGAACGAGATTACCATACCACTCTGGTGCGGATCTTACTCTGTAAGACCTACGAGATTCTGTAGTAACTTAATCTGAAGTTTCATGATCATCATCATTAACTTCCTCACTAATTGGTGTAGTAGTCACAGGAACAGATTTCTGTGATGAACTACTTTCAAATGAGGGAGCAGGTACAGTTACCTCATCAAGTTCTACTTTCCTCCCACTCACTTCTTTCAAGAGAAACTCCTTCTCTAGAAAGGATCCATTCTTAGCAACGAATGTTTTGCCTTCGGATCTGTGATAAAAGGTGTACCCAACAGTTTCCTTTGGGTATTCTATGAAGACGCACTTCTTTGATTTGGGTTCGAGCTTATCAGGTTGAAAACCTTTTTCATATAAGCATCACAACTCCAAACTTTAAGAAACAACAGCTTAGGTTTACTGCTAAACCATAGTTCATACGGTGTCGTCTCAACGGATTTAGATGGTGCCCTTTTTAAACATGAATGCAGCTGTCTCTAATGCACAACCCCAAAACGATAGTGGTAAAACCTATAAGAGACATCATAGATCGCACCATATCCAATAAAGTGCGGTTACGACGTTCGGACACACCATAACGTTGTGGTGTTCCAGGTGGCGTGAGCTGTGAAACTATTCCACATTGTTTTAATTGAAGACCAAGCTCGTAACTCAAATATTCGTCTCCGCGATCAGATCGTAGAAACTTTATTTTCTTGTTACGATGATTTTTCCACTTCACTCTGAAATTCTTTGAACTTTTCAATTATTTCAGACTTATGTTTCATCAAGTAGATATACCCATATCTGCTCAAATCATTTTGTGAAGGTCAGAAAATAACGATACTTGCCACGAGCATCAACACTCATTGGATCGCATACATCGGTATGTATTATTTCCAATAAGTCAGTAGCTTGTTCCATTGTTCCGGAGAACGGAGTTTTAGTCATCTTGCCCAAAAGGCACGGTTCGCAAGCATCAAATGATTCATAACCAAGTGATTCCGAAAATCCATCTTTATGGAGTTTCTTCATGCGCTTTTACACCGATATGACCCAAACGGCAGTGCCACAAATAAGTTGCACTATCATTATTAACTTTGCATCTTTTGGCATCAATATTATGAATATGTGTATCACTATGATCGAGATCCAACAAACTATTTTCATTGGGTGTATAACCATCGAAGGTCTTATTCATCTAAACAGAATAACAATTATTCTCTAACTTTAAATGAATAACCGTATCGCAATAAACACGATCAAATCATGTTCATGCTCAACGCAAATGACAAATAACATTTATTTAGGTTTAACACTAATCCCGAAAGTATAGGGAGTGTGCGATGATGATCATATCAATCTTGGAACTACTTCCAACACTCATCGTCACTTCCCCTTCAACTAGTCTCTGTTTATTCTGTAACTCCTGTTTCGAGTTACTAATCTTTAGCAACCTAACAAGTATCAAATACTCAGGGGATACTATAAACACTAGTAAGGCACACATCAATAACCTGTATATCAAATATATACCCTTGTTCACTTTGCCATCCTTCTTATCCACCAAATATTCAGGGCATTTCTGCTTCCAGTGACCATTTCCTTTGTAGTGTAAGCACTCAGTTTCAGGCTTTGGTCCAGCTGTGGGCTTCTTCGCGGGAGTGACAACTTGCTTGTCATTCTACTTGAAGTTCCCCTTTCTTTCCCTTTGCCCTTTTTCTTGAAACTAGTGATCTTGTCAACCATCAACACTTGATGCTCTTTCTTGATTTCTACCTTCGTTGATTTCAGCATCACGAAGAGCTCGGGAATCGTTTTTCGTCATCCCTTGCATTATAGTTCATCACGAAGTTCTACTAACTTGGTGGTGGTGACTAGAGAATTCTGTCAATCACTATCTTATCTGGAAGATTAACTCCCACTTGATTCAAGCGATTGTAGTACCCAGACAATCTGAGCACATGCTCACTAGTTGAGCGATTCTCTTCCATCTTTTAGCTATAGAACTTGTTGGAGACTTCATATATCTCAACTCGGGTATTTGCTTGAAATATTAACTTCAACTCCTGGAACATCTCACATGATCCATGACGTTCAAAACGTCTTTGAAGTCCCGATTCTAAGCCGTTAAGCATGGTGCACTAAACTATCAAGTAGTCATCATATTGAGCTAGCCAAACATTCATAACGTCTGCATATGCTCCTGCAATAGGTCCGTCACCTAGAGGTGCATTAAGGACATAATTCTTCTTTGCAGCAATGAGGATAAACCTCAGATCACGGATCCAATCCGCATCATTGCTACTAATATCTTTCAACACAGTTTTCTCTAGGAACATATCAAAATAAACATATGAAAGCAACAACGCGAGCTATTGATCTATAACATAATTTGCAAAATACTACCAGGACTAAGTTCATGATAAATTTAAGTTCAATTAATCATATTACTTAAGAACTCCCACTTAGACAGACATCCCTCTAATCCTCTAAGTGATTACGTGATCCATATCAACTACACCATGTCCGATCATCACGTGAGATGGAGTAGTTTCAACGGTGAACATCACTATGTTGATCATATCTACTATATGATTCACGCTCGACCTTTCGGTCTCTGTGTTCTGAGGCCATATCTGTATATGCTAGGCTCGTCAAGTATGACCTGAGTATTCCGCGTGTGCAACTGTTTTGCACCCGTTGTATTTGAATGTAGAGCCTATCACACCCGATAATCACGTGGTGTCTCAGCACGAAGAACTTTCGCAATGGTGCATACTTAGGGACAACACTTCTTGATTATTAGTGAGAGATCATCTTAAAATGCTACCGTCAATCAAAGCAAGATAAGATGCATAAAGGATAAACATCACATGCAATCAATCTAAGTGATATGATATGGCCATCATCATCTTGTGCTTGTGATCTCCATCTTCGAAGCACCGTCGTGATCACCATCGTCACCGGTGCGACACCTTGATCTCCATCGTAGCATCGTTGTCGTTACGCCATCTATTGCTTCTACGACTATCGCTACCATTTAGAGATAAAGTAAAGCAATTACAGGGCGTTTGCATTTCATACAATAAAGCCACAACCATATGGCTCCTGCCAGTTGCCGATAACTTCGGTTACAAAACATGATCATCTCATACTATAGCATCACGTCTTGACCATATCACATCACAACATGCCCTGCAAAAACAAGTTAGACGTCCTCTACTTTGTTGTTGCAAATTTTACGTGGCTGCTACGGGCTTTAGCAAGAACCGTTCTTACCTACGCATAAAAACCACAACGATAGTTCGTCAAGTTGGTGCTGTTTTAACCTTCGCAAGGACCGGGCGTAGCCACACTCGATTCAGCTAAAGTGAGAGAGACAGACACCCGCCAGCCACCTTTAAGCACGAGTGCTCGCAACGGTGAAACCAGTCTCGCGTAAGCGTACGCGTAATGTCGGTCCGGGCCGCTTCATCTCACAATACCGCCGAACCAAAGTATGACATGCTGGTAAGCAGTATGACTTGTATCGACCACAACTCACTTGTGTTCTACTCGTGCATATAACATCAATGCATAAAACCTAGGCTCGGATGCCACTGTTGGGGAACGTAGTAATTTCAAAAAATTTCCTACGCACACGCAAGATCATGGTGATAACATAGCAACGAGAGGGGAGAGTGTCGTCCACGTACCCTCGTAGACCGTAAGCGGAAGCGTTATGACAACGCAGTTGATGTAGTCGTACGTCTTCACGATCCGACCGATCCAAGTACCGAACGTACGGCACCTCTGAGTTCAGCACACATTTAGCTCGATGACATCCCCGGACTCCGATCCAGCAGGGTGTCGGGGATGAGTTCCGTCAGCACGACAGCGTGGTGACGATGATGATGTTCTACCGGCGCAGGGCTTCGCCTAAACTCCGCGACAATATGACCGAGGTGGAATATGGTGGAGGGGGCACCGCACACGGCTAAGGAACGATCCGTAGATCAACTTGTGTTCCATGGGGTGCCCCCTGCCCCCGTATATAAAGGAGCAAGGGGACAAGGCGGCCGGCTAGGGAAAGGCGCGCCAAGGGGAGTCCTACTCCCACCGGGAGTAGGACTCCCTCCTTCCTTGTTGGAGTAGGAGAAGGGGGAAAGAGGGGGAGAGGAGGAAGGAAAGAGGGGCTGCACCCCTTGTCCAATTCGGACCAGAGGGGGGCTGCGCACCTCCTTCCTTTCGGCCTCTCTCCTCAATTCCCGTATGGCCCAATAAGGCCCATATACTCCTCGGCGAATTCCCGTAACTCTCCGGTACTCCGAAAAATACCCGAATCACTCGGAACCTTTCCGAACTCCGAATATAGTCATCCAATATATCGATCTTTACGTCTAGACCATTTCGAGACTCCTCGTCATGTCCCCGATCTCATCCGGGACTCAGAACTCCTTCGGTACATCAAAACTCATAAACTCATAATATAACTGTCATCGAAACCTTAAGCGTGCGGACCCTACGGGTTCGAGAACTATGTAGACATGACCTAGAACTATTCTTGGTCAATAACCAATAGCGGAACCTGGATGCCCATATTGGTTCCTACATATTCTACGAAGATCTTTATCGGTCAAACCGCATAACAACATACATTGTTCCCTTTGTCATCGGTATGTTACTTGCCCGAGATTTGATCGTCGGTATCCAATACCTAGTTCAATCTCGTTACCGGCAAGTCTCTTTACTCGTTACGTAATGCATCATCCCGTAACCAACTCATTGGTCACATTGCTTGCAAGGCTTATAGTGATGTGCATTACCGAGAGGGCCCAGAGATACCTCTCTGACAATCAGAGTGACAAAACCTAATCTCGAAATACGCCAACTCAACATGTACCTTCGGAGACACCTGTAGTACTCCTTTATAATCACCCAGTTACGTTGTGACATTTGGTAGTACCCAAAGTGTTTCTCCGGTAAACGGGAGTTGCATAATCTCATAGTTACATGAACATGTATAAGTCATGAAGAAAGCAATAGCAATATACTAAACGATCAAGTGCTAGGCTAACGGAATGGGTCATGTCAATCACATCATTCTCCTAATGATGTGATCCCATTAATCAAATGACAACACATGTCTATGGTTAGGAAACATAACCATCTTTGATTAATGAGCTAGTCAAGTAGAGGCATACTAGTGACTATATGTTTGTCTATCTATTCACACATGTATCATGTTTCCGGTTAATACAATTCTAGCATGAATAATAAACATTTATCATGAAATAAGGAAATAAATAATAACTTTATTATTGCCTCTAGGGCATATTTCCTTCAGTTATTTCAGGGGCGCCCTCGGAGTGCTATCGCCCTTGCTAACCATATTTGGTCGCCCGAACAACAGATCTCCCCATGAGAAAATGCAGCCATGTTTGCCCCTTTTGATGCCACGGAAGTCGAGGCCTTTGTCAAAGCCATGAACCCGGCCTTGGCACCAGGCCCCAATGGATTTCCTGTCCGCTTTTTTCAGGCTTTTTAGCCGATGGTCAAGGAGATCATCCTTGAACTATTCCTTGAGTTCTCTAGGGGAACATTGGACATGTCCCGGCTTAACTACGGGATCATCTCCCTGATCTCCAAGGTGTCGGGTGCGGCGGATATTAGGCAGTTCGGCCCTATCACAGTCCTCAATGTGATATTTAGGATTCTAGCGAAAGGGTACGCCACTAGGGTGGCCTTAATAGCTCCTCGGATTCATCATCTGAACCAATCGACCTTCACTAAAGGTAGATATATTCTCGACGGGATCCTCGTCCTTCATGAGGTGATCCATGAGGTCAAGAGCAAACACCTCCACGCGGTGTTCTTCAAGATCGACTTCCATAAAGCCTATGACATCGGCCATTGGTCCTTCCTTCAGGAGGTGGTGCTCAAACGTGGATTTGACCACCACTGGGTAGCCCGAGTGATGCAGTTGGTAATGAGCGGCCGGGCGACGGTAAATATAAATGGGGAGGTCGGACCATACTTCTTGACGGGCCAAGGGGTCCGACAGGGAGACCCGATATCCCCATTTCTATTCAACCTTGTGGTCGATGCCCTCGCCTCGATCCTTGACTTGGCCAAGCGCGCCGACCACATTAGGGAGAATTGCCCCCATCTTGTGTCCAATGGAGGTCTGACCCACCTCCAATATGTTGATGACACCATTATGATGGTGGAAGGATCAGATGAGGATATTCAGAACCTCAAGTTCCTCCTCCTTTGCTTCCAGGAAATGTCGGGCCTCATAGTTAACTTCGCCAAAAGTGAGGTGATGGTCTTGGGTACTCCCAGATGGAAGCTCAGCGCATTGCCAACCGCTTGAATTGCCGTTTGGGAACATTCCCAACCACTTACATTGGCATGCCACTTAGTGACACGCGTCTGCTAGAGAAGGACTTTCGTCCAATAATCACCAAGCTCCAGCCTAGGATGGAGCCCTGGCAGGGGAGATGGCTATCTAAAGCCGCTCGAGTGTTTCTGATGAACTCCTCCCTTATTAGCCTATTGATGTATGTCATGGGATTCTATAGTCTGCATGAATCCCTTCATCATGAGGTCACCAAACTTCTCTCAAGATTCTTTTGGGCTGGAGAGAACAATAAACAGAAGTATCAAATTGTAAAGTGGTCTGAGAACTGTAAACCTAAAGACCAAGGAGGCCTTGGTGTTATTTCTTCCAAGCGGATGAATATTTCCCTCCTCTCCAAATGGCTTTGGAGGATTCAGACCGATGAGGGTGGCCTGTGGCTTGAAGTACCTTCGCGGGCAGCCACTGGCATTCGCCCCTAGATCTGGTGGGTCCCAATTCCGTCTGATGCCGGTCCAGCGCATTGGGACCTCCATTAAAGTAGGTACCGGATCTGGCACCCTATTCTGGCTAGATCGATGGGTAGGGACCCATCCCTTTACGGTCCGCTTTTATGCGTTGTTTGCAATCTGCGTCCGCCCACAGCTATCTATGGCCGTGGCCTTAGCTGACTTGGGCGCTATTGCCTTCTGTCGTACCTTCGGGGTGGTGGAACTCGGGCAATGGGATGAATTGCTCGAGTGTATTGCCCTCCACCCCCCTCCCTGGAGCCCGATTCGATATCTTGGCATCTCGAGTCAAGTGGTAGATCCTCGACTAGATCCCTATATCGGGTGATTGTTCCCACTCCTGGCCCGGTGGAACTAGCGGTCCTTTGGGAGATCAAACTCCCCTTGAAAATCTGCATATTCCTCTGGCAATGGGTCTGCGGCTGCCTCCCTTCGGGTATGGAGGTCCGCAAACATAACTGCCCTGGGGATGGCCTCTACCCCATCTGTTTGGTACCGGAAGATGCAATCGCATCTTCTTCCGGTGCCATGTGGCGCAGTTCCTATGGAGCTGCTTCCGGGAGGTAGTTGGTGGCAGCTGGTGCCACGACAACCTCCCGGACTTATTTGGGGAGATTCTTAAGCTCCCCGGTTCTAGCCGCCCCCCACGTGGGTGGCTTTGGGTGAAGGAAATATGCCCTAGAGGCAATAATAAAGTTAATATTTATTTCCTTATTTCATGATAAATGTTTATTATTCATGCTAGAATTGTATTAACCGGAAACATGATACATGTGTGAATACATAGACAAACTGAGTGTCACTAGTATGCCTCTACTTGACTAGCTCGTTTATCAAAGATGGTTATGTTTCCTAGCCATGGAAAAAAGAGTTGTCATTTGATTAACGGGATCACATCATTAGGAGAATGATGTGATTGACTTGACCCATTCCGTTAGCATAGCACCCGATCGTTTAGTATATTGCTATTGCTTTCTTCATGACTTATACATGTTCCTATGACTATGAGATTATGCAACTCCCGTTTACCGGAGGAACACTTTGTGTGCTACCAAACGTCACAACGTAACTGGGTGATTATAAAGGTGCTCTACAGGTGTTTCCAAAGGTACTTGTTGGGTTGGCGTATTTCGAGATTAGGATTTGTCACTCCGATTGTCGGAGAGGTATCTCTGGGCCATCTCGATAATGCACATCACTTAAGCCTTGCAAGCATTGTAACTAATGAGTTAGTTGCGAGATGATGTATTACGGAACGAGTAAAGAGACTTTCCGGTAACGAGATTGAACTAGGTATTGAGATACCGATGATCGAATCTCGGGCAAGTAACATACCGATGACAAAGGGAACAACGTATGTTGTTATGCGGTCTGACCGATAAAGATCTTCGTAGAATATGTGGGAACCAATATGAGCATCCAGGTTCCGCTATTGGTTATTGACCGGAGACGTGTCTCGGTCATGTCTACATAGCTCTCGAACCCGTAGGGTCCGCATGCTTAACGTTATGATGTCAGTTATATTATGAGTTTATATGTACCGAAGGTTGTTCGGAGTCCCGAATGTGACCACGCACATGTTGAGGAGTCTCGAAATGGTCGATACATGAAGATCGATATATTGGAAGCCTATGTTTGGATATCGGAAGTGTTCCGGGTGAAATCGAGATTTTACCGGAGTACCGGGAGGTTATCGGAACCCCCCGAGAGGTTAATGGGCCTTAGTGGGCCTTTACGGAGAAGAGGAGAGGCGGCCAGGGCTGGGCCGCGCGCCCCTCCCCCTAGTCCGAATATGACAAGGAGAGGGGGGCGGTGCCCCCCCTTCCTTCCTCTCTCCCTCCTCTTTCCCCCCTCCCAAGTCCTAATCCAACTAGGAAAGGGGGGAGTCCTACTCCCGGTGGGAGTAGGACTCCTCCTGGCGCGCCTCTCCCCTTGGCCGGCCGCACCCCCCTTGCTCCTTTATATACGGGGGCAGGGGGGCACCCTAAAGAGACAACAATTGATCGTTTGATCTTTTAGCTGTGTGCGATGCCCCCCTCCACCATAGTCCACCTCGATAATACTCGAGCGGTGCTTAGGCGAAGCCCTGCGTCGGTAGAACATCATCATCGTCACCACACCATCGTGCTGACGAAACTCTCCCTCAACACTCGGCTGGATCAGAGTTCGAGGGACGTCATCGGGCTGAACGTGTGCTGAACTCGGAGGTGCCGTACGTTTGGTACTTGATCGGTCGGATCGTGAAGATGTACGACTACATCAACCGCGTTGTGCTAACGCTTCTGCTTACGGTCTACAAGAGTATGTAGACAACACTCTCCCCTCTCGTTGCTATGCATCACCATGATCTTACCTGTGCGTAGGAATTTTTTTGAAATTACTACGTTACCCAACATTGGGCACCCTAGCATGGACCCTCTGGTGTAACCGTAATAAACTAACGACACATAAATATATATACTCCCTTTGTCCAAAGATAAGTGTCGTTAGTTTAGTAGTACAACTTTATGCTAACTTTGTACTAAATCCGTGACAATTTTAGGATGGAGGGAGTGTGTATTAGTTTATGGCAATAAAAGACCGTTCTCCTAGTTGTCTCCTATTAATCACTTGGAGTTCATACTTAATACATACCAATTTATTAACGAGCCCGTTTTCATATGGGTGTGCACATTGGTTGATAAGATAATGTTATCTTAATCATGTCCTCTAATCTAGAGATGACAACAAAAAATGATGTACAATGTGTGGTATCTTAATCTTATCTCTAGTTTCTAAAAAATGTGATGAGAGATTTGTTGCTAAGAGATAATCTCTTAATTAAAACAAGAGTTTTTTTTCGTTCAAGAATTCGACCGATTAACGAGTTAGCTAGACGATTAATCCCTACTCTAAGAGTCACCGAGTAGCCAATAAGCTTAGAAATCATCCTATTAAACTGACGATTAATTAACCCCCTACTCGCTAGCCAACCAAGCGGCTACCAGTTAAAGAAAATAATGATATTTTTTGTTTTCTCTTTTCTTCTCCTCGGCATTTATCCTATGTCACACTACTATTGCACTACTCTTGACTACGTAAGTCTTTGTAGAGATTTTACTATGAACCACATATGAATGTATGTAGATGCATTTTAGAGTGTAGATTCACTCATTTTGCTTCGTATGTAGTCTATAGTGAAATCTTTACAAAGACTTGCATTTAGAAACGGAGGGAGTACATGCCTAAGCAATTTCTAACAAACGACCGTTTGTTGTCCATTCTGCCACTGAAAAAAAAAACCATCTCCCATCGTAACATGCATGTTAAGAGCATGTTCATCGTACATCACGTTGCAGCATGATGCACATCACAGTGGGAATCATGGCTGAGCACATATGGAGTTGTTCCAAAACGTTTCGTTCATTTTTCAGTTGGGTGTTTCTCTGGGTAGAAATGACGTTGAAGTCGCTAAGTCAGTTAAAGATATCTTGGATCTCAAAGCGGAGCGCGCTTTAGAGATGATTAGAAACCTAGCGGCTGTTAAACCTATGAACGATTCTGATATAGATGCTTTGGGGATCAATGTGCTTAATAGCTTTTGTGCGGATCTGGCACCCTCTCCTCCTGAGAATGAGGAGGACGCCTATTCTATTTCCTCAAGGGACTCCATTATTGCTGATTCCCCAAGTGGATATGTCCACTGAGCTCGGTTGTGAGGACCGGGTAGAGGAACAAAACAAACCTAAACACAAATGGAGTCGTAGGATTTATCCGACGTCGGTCGTGTGTAGAAGTGCTAGGATCCGAACTACCAAAAAATTTCATGATGAGATATGAAAGGAATTTTTTGGAATAGCAGAGGTCTTAAGGACTTGGCTAAAAGAAGGTTTCTAGAGGATGCTTCTATTGATCACAATTTGGATTTTATTGCCCTGTCAGAAACTGGTAGAGACAATTTTAACCCCCCCCCCTAGTTCCTTAGTACTCTGTCGGGAGGGATTGACTTTGATTGGCATTGTCTACCTCCAAGAGGAAGATCCGGTGGGATCTTACTTGGGGTTAAATGCGACTCGTTGGAAGTTAGGAATGTGGTTATGGGAGACTTTGCAGTCAAGTTTCGGGTTCGGTCAAAGGTAGATGGGTTTAATTGGACCTTGGTAGCGGTATATGGTGCCGCACAACCAGAACTCAAACCTGACTTTTTGACGGATTTAGTCC
>NC_041383.1:165429022-165486292 GCF_002162155.2 Triticum dicoccoides
AGACGGGACGAAAAAAACAATGGTAACTTTGACGGCAGATGGTCGTTTATGTTTAATACAATTATTGAAAGCTTAGACCTTCGAGAGATTGAGCTTTGATAATCCACAACTGTAGGGGATCGCAACAGCTTTCGAGGGTAGAGTATTCAACCCAAATTTATTGATTCGACACAAGGGGGCTAAAGATTATTCTTAAGTATTAGCAGTTGAGTTGTTAATTCAACCACACCTGGATAACTTAGTATCTGCAGCAAAGTATTTAGTAGAAAAGTAGTATGATAGTAATGGTAATGGTGGCAAAAGTAAAGATAGCAGTTTTATAGTAATTGTAACGATAGCAACGGAAAAGTAAATAAACGAAAAACAGTATGTGAAAAGCTCATAGGCATAGGATCAGTGATGGATAATTATGTCAGATGTGATTCCTCATGTAATAGCTATAACATAGGGTGACATAGAACTAGCTCCAGTTCATCAATGTAATGTAGGCGTGTATTCTGAATATAATCATACGTGCTTATGGAAAAGAACTTGCATGACATCTTTTGTCCTACCCTCTAGTGGCAGCGGGGTCCTAGTGGAAACAAAGGGATATTAAGGCCTCCTTTTAATAGAGAACCGGAACAAAGAATTAGCACATAGTGAATACATGAACTCCTCAAACTATGGTCATCACCGAGAAGTATCCCGATTATTGTCACTTCGGGGTTGTCGGATCATAAAACATAAAAAGTGGCTATAGACTTGCAAGATAGGATCAAGAACTCACATATATTCATGAAAACATAATAGGTTCAGTCTGAAATCATGGCACTCGGGCCCTAGTGACAAGCATTAAGCATAACAAAGTCATAGCAACATCAATCTCAGAACATAGTGGATACTAGGGATCAAACCCTAACAAAACTAACTTGATTACATGGTAAATCTCATCCAACCCATCACCGTCCAGCAAGCCTATGATAGAATTACTCACGCACGGCGGTGAGCATCATGAAATTGGTGATGGAGGATGGTTGATGATGACGACGTTGATGAATCCCCCTCTCCGGAGCCCCGAACGGACTCCAGATCAGCCCTCCCAAGAGAGATTAGGGCTTGGCGGCGGCTCCGTATTGTAAAACGCGATGAAACTTTCTCTCTGATTTTTTTCTCCGCGAAATGGAATATATAGAGTTGGAGTTGAGGTCGGTGGAGCATCAGGGGGCCCATGAGACAGGGAGGCGCGCCCAGGGGGGAGGGCGCGCGCCCCACCCTCGTGGACAGGGTGTGGACCCCCCGGCCTTGATTCTTTCGCCAGTATTTTTATATTTTCCAAACGTTATCTCCATGGATTTTCAGATCATTCCGAGAACTTTTGTTTTCTACACAATAAACAACATCATGGCAGTTCTGCTAAAAATAGCATCAGTCCGGGTTAGTTTCATTGAAATCATGGAAGTTAGAATCCAAAACAAGGGCAAAAGTGTTTGGAAACGTAGATACGTTGGAGATGTATCAACTCCCCCAAGCTTAAACCTTTGCTTGTCCTCAAGAATTCAATTGATAAACTGAAAGTGATAAAGAAAAAACTTTTACATACTCTATTTGCTCTTGTTGTTGTAAATATGTAAAGCCAGCATTCAAGTTTTCAGCAAAGATTATGAACTAACCATTCTCACAATAACACTTAGGTCTCATGTGTACTCATATCAATGGCAAAATCAGCTAGCGAGCGATAATAATAAAACTCGGATGACAACACTTTCTCAAAACAATCATAATATGATATAACAAGATGGTATCTCGCTAGCCCTTTCTGAGACCGCAAAACATAAATGCGGAGCTCCTTTAAAGATCAAGGACTAACTAAACATTATAATTCATGGTAAAAGAGATCCAGTCAAGTCATACCCAATATAAACTAATAGTAATGAATGCAAATGACAGTGTGCTCCAGTGGGTGCTTTTTAATAAGAAGGTGACGACCCAACATAAAATTAAATAGATAGGCCCTTCGTAGAGGGAAGCAGAGATTTGTAGAGGTGCCAGGGCTCGATTTTAAAATAGAGATGGATAACATTTTGAGCGGCATACTTTCACTGTCAACAGAACAACTATGAGATGGTGATATCTTCCATACTACATGCATTATAGGCGGTTCCCAAATAGAATGGTAAAAGTTTATACTCCCCCACCACCAACAAGCATCAATCCATGGCTTGATCGAAACAACGAGTGCCTCCAACTAACAACAGCCCTGGGGGAGTTTTGTTTAATTATTTTGATTTGCTTTGATATTTTTGATCATGGTACTGGGCATCCCAGTTACCAGCCATTTTCTCATGAATGAGGAGCGGAGTCCACTCCTCTTGAGAATAACCCACCTAGCATGGAAGATACAGATAGCCCTAGTAAAAACATGAGCTGCTTGAGCATACAAAACAGAATTTCATTTGAAGGTTTGGAGTTTGGCACATACAAATTTACTTGGAACGGCAGGTAGATACCGCATATAGGAAGGTATGGTGGACTCATATGGAACAACTTTGGGGTTGAAGGAGTTTGGATGCACAAGCAGTATTCCCGCTTAGTACAGGTGAAGGCTAGCAAAAGACTAGGAAGCGACCAACTGAGAGAGCGACAACAGTCATGAACATGCATTAAAATTAATTTACACTCAGTACAAGCATGAGTAGGATATAATCCACCATGAACATAAATATCGTAAATGATATGTTCATTTGTTTCAACTACATGCGTGAACATGTGCCAAGTCAAGTCACTCAATTCATTCAAAGGAGGATACCATCCCATCATACCACATCACAATCATTTTAATAACATGTTGGCACGCAAGGTAAACCATTATAACTCATATCTAATTAAGCATGGCACAAGCAACTATAATCTCTAAATGTCATTGCAAATATGTTTACTTCATAATAAGCTAAATCAGGAACGATGAACTCATCATATTTACAAAAACAAAATAGGTCGAGTTCATACCAGCTTTTCTCATCTTAATCAGCCCATCATATATCGTCATTATTGTCTTTCACTTGCACGACCAAACGATGTGTATAATAATAATAGTGCACGTGCATTGGACTAAGCTGGAATCTGCAAGCATTAAACTCAAGAGAGAAGACAAAGTAATATGGGCTCTAAGTTAAATCAACAATCATGCATATGAGAGCCACTAAACATTTTCAATATGGTCTTCTACTCTTGACCCCCAAAGGAAAGAAAAGAAATAAAACTATTTACACGGGAAATCTCCCAACAAGTAAAAGAAGAACGAGAAATCTTTTTGGATTTTCATTTTAATTACTACTACAAGCATGGAAATTAAACTAACTATTTTTTTTTCTTAAGGTTTATCAAACACACAAGAAGAAAGCTAGAAAAAGAAATTAAACTAGCATGGATAATACAATGAAAGAGTGCAAGCACCGACAACTAGAATAGTGTGAACATGAATGTAAAATCGGTGAGAAATATGTACTCCCCCAAGCTTAGGCTTTTGGCCTAAGTTGGTTTAATGCCAGGGACCGTGGCTACTCTCCCCGGTGTACTGAGGAGTGTCAATCATGATACCACTTACTAGCGATCTCCTCCGGATCCCACTGATAAGATGATGGACGATAAGGGTCCAGTGGAGGTTCTGGCTCAAGCTCTGAAGCGGATGCCTGTCCTCGATGAGCGTACACCGCTTCCGGCGAGACAAGATAATGAACTGCAGTCAAATCAAATAACAGAGGCGCAGGCAGGATAATAATCTCATTGTGTTTCTTATTAAATCTCAAGTTATACAGGAGCATCTTATCATCATTGTGAACAATAAACTCATGTGCTACCATGCACCTGTAATCTAAAAGGTAAGGAGGCAATATTGTCTCCTCTTTCTCATGGTGCCTAATAGGTATCTCAAAATGTTTAGCAAGACGTGCGGCATAGATACCTCCAAAGATGGGGCCTTTTGTATGGTTCAGACTTAGTCGTTTAGCAATAACGGCACCCATACTAAAACTATTATCACCAAACAAGGCATGGAACAGAATAATAATATCAGGAACACTGAAGTTTCCACTGTTTCCACGACCAATTAAGCATCGACTAGCAAATAAGGCAAAGTAGCATAAAACAGGAAAGTGTATGCTAGAGATTCTCGCATCAGAACCCTTCTTTGGATCTCCTACAGTGATGGTGTTAAAAAAGCCATCCACATCTTTACGATGTGGTTCATCTAATCTGCCCTCAAAGGGTATTCTACATACCGCGCAAAAATTATGTAAAGACATTTCCCTGAATTCATCATATAAATGAAATGATACTGAAGCAGGTGATTTCTTAGGATAATAATAAAAGTTTTGCATGAAAGTATTGGTGAGTAAGAGATACTGATCGATCCGGTCGTGGAGGAAGTCGGTGAGGCCTGCATTTTCAATCAAAGAATAAAAGTCTTCATAAATCCCGGCTTCTCTCAAGAAGTTATCACAGGGCCATTCACACGGCCATACTTCCGCTACGCGAGGAAGATTATACTTGGCCTTTTCCTTCTCTTTAGCTTGTTTATCCTGAGAGCCTTGGCTTGAAGAGCCCCTCAAAAATCTCCTTATCATTTTCTGAAATTTTTTGAAATTTTTCGTAACTTCAAAATAAAAGTGAATAAAACTAAACAAGATTGGTAGCAACTACTCCTACAAGTGCCTAGAGCCTATATCATGCATTGGAATTGCTTGGGACCTCATAAATTTAACATGCAAACTCAAGAACAGGGTCACCTATGCAGCAAAAATTTACAATGAATAAAGCACTAGAACAAAAACTAATTGGATCAATGGAGGAGTCACATGCCAAGCAACAATCTCCCAAAGCAGTTTTGTGGATGGAGCTTTGAGCAAGGAGATCGAAAATCACAGCAAAATGAGCTAGAACTCGTGCTTGAGCTGGATGGGGATTTTTTTGGGAAGAAGATGGAGTGTGTTGGTGCAGAAATAAGTGGAGGGGGGCCACTGTGGGCCCACGAGACAGGGGGCGCACCCAGGGGGAGGGCGCGCCCTCCACCCTCGTGGCCAGGTGCTTGCCCCTCCCGCAGTGTTTTCAGTGCCTAAAATCCTCAAATATTCCATAAAAACATACTAAATTTGCAGGGCATTTGGAGCACTTTTATTTTCGGGATATTTTTATTGCACGGATAATTCAGAAAATAGACAAATAGTACTATTTTTGCTTTATTTATTCTAAATAACAGAAAGTAAAAAGTGGGTATAGAAGGTTGTGCCTTCTAGTTTCATCCATCTCATGATCATCAAAATGAATCCACTAACAAGGTTGATCAAGTCTTGTTAACAAACTCATTCTGAATAACACGGAACCGGAGAAATTTCGAATAACACTAAGTTACCTCAACGGGGATATGAACATCCCCAACAATAAGAATATCATATTTTTTCTTGACAGTAGGAAGAGGAAATTCAAAACCTCCAATAATGATAGTTGAAACTTTTCCAATAGAATTGATGCTATGAACTTGAGATTTTTTTCCTCGGAAAGTGTACCGTATGCTCATTACCATTAACATGAAAAGTGACATTGCCTTTGTTGCAATTAATAACAGCCCCTTCAGTATTCAAAAAGGGTCTTCCAAGGATAATCAACATACTATCATCCTCGGGAATATCAAGAATAACAAAGTCCGTTAAGATAGTGACATTTGCAACCACAAAAGGCACATCCTCACAAATACCGATAGGTATGGCAGTTGATTTATCAGCCATTTGCAAAGATATTTCAGTAGGTGTCAACTTATTCAATTCAAGTCTATGATATAAAGAGAGAGGCATAACACTAACACCGGCTCCAAGATCACATAAAGCAGTTCTAACATAATTTCTTTTAATGGAGCATGGTATAGTTGGTACCCCTGGGTCTCCAAGTTTCTTTGGTATTCCACCCTTAAAAGTATAATTAGCAAGCATGGTGGAAATTTCAGCTTCCGGTATCTTTCTTTTATTTGTAATGATATCCTTCATGTACTTAGCATAAGGATTTAATTTAAGCATATCAGTTAAGCGCATACGTAAGAAGATAGGTCTAATCATTTCAGCAAAGCGCTCAAAATCCTCATCATCCTTTGTCTTGGATGGTTTAGGAGGAAAGGGCATGGGTTTCTGAACCCATGGTTCTCTTTCTCTATCGTGCTTCCTAGCAACAAAGTCTCTCTTATCATAACATTGATTCTTTGATTGTGGGTTATCAAGATCAACAGCAGGTTCAATCTCTACATCATTATTTTTGCTAGGTTGAGCATCAACATGAACATTATCATTAACATTAGCACTAGGTTCATGTCCATCACCTGATTGTGTTTCAGCATCAGAAATAGAAATATCATTGGGATTCTCAGGTGTCTATCGTTTTTCTTTTTCTTCTTTTTGGAAGAACTAGGTGCCTCTAAATTATTTCTCTGAGAATCCTGCTCGATTCTCTTAGGGTGGCCTTCAGGATACAAAGGTTCCTAAGTCATTCTACCAGTTCTAGTAGCCACTCTAACAGCAAAATCATGTTTATTATTTAATTCATCGAGCAAATCACTTTGAGCTTTAAGTACTTGTTCAGCTTGAGTGGTAACCATAGAAGCGTATTTGCTAATGAGTTTAAGTTCACCTTTAACTCTAGCCATATAATCACTCAAGCATCCTATCTCGAAAGCATTATTCTTTAATTCTCTACCAACATAAGCATGAAAACTTTCTTGTCTAGCCATAAAGTCATCGAATTCATCTAAGCATGGGCTATGAAGTTTAGTAGACGGGATTTCAACTTTATCATATCTATAGAGAGAATTTACCTTTACTACATGTGTCGGGTTATCAAGATAATGTGTTTCTTCAACAGACGGTAGATTAAGACCATGTATTTCTTCAATAGGAGGTAAATTCTTAACATCTTCAGCTTTAATACCTTTTTATTTCATTGATTTCTTTGCCTCTTGCATATCTTCAGGACTGAGAAATAGAACACCCCTCTTCTTCGGAGTTGGTTTAGGAATAGGCTCAAGAGTTGGATCAATTGGCTCAGGGATTGCCTCAGGAATTGGCTCAGTAAGAGTCCAATTATTTTCATTAGTCAACATATTATTCAATAACAATTCAGCTTGGTCGACTGTTCTTTTCCTGAAAACACAACCAACACAACTATCCAAGTAGTCCTTGGAAGCACCGGTTAGTCCATTATAAAAGATATCAAGTATTTAAGTTTTCTTAAGAGGATGATCAGGCAAAGCATTAAGTAGTCGGAGAAGCCTCCCCCAAGCTTGTGGGAGACTCTCTTCTTTGATTTGCACAAAATTATATATTTCCCGCAAGACAGCTTGTTTCTTATGAGAGGGAAATATTTAGCAGAGAAATAATAAATCATATCCTGGGGACTACGCACACAATCAGGATCAAGAGAATTAAACCAAGCCTTAGCATCACCCTTTAATGAGAACCGAAATATCTTAAGGATATAATAATAGCGAGACTTCTCATTATTAGTAAACAGGGTAGCAATATCATTTAACTTGGTAAGATGAGCCACAACAGTTTCAGATTCATAGCCATAAAAAGGATCAGATTCAACCAAAGTAATTATTTCAGGATCAATAGAGAATTCATAATTCTTATCAGTAACACAGATAGGTGAAGTAGCAAAAGAGGGGTCAGGTTTCATTATAGCATTAAGAGATTGCTGCTTTCATTTAGCTAATAACTTCTTAAGATCATATCTATCTTTGCAAGCAAAGACAGCTCTAGCAGCTTCCTCATCCATAACATAACCCTCAGGAACAACATGCAATTCATAATCAGGGGAGAACTTTCATCATCACTATCATCAATAATTGCATCTTCAATAATTTCATTCTCTCTAACCCTAGCAAGTTGTTCATCAAGAAATTCACCTAATGGCAACGCAGTATCACGCACAGAAGTAGTTCCATCATAAGTATCATGCATAGCAGAAGTGGCATCATCAATAACATGCGACATATCAGAATTCATAGCAGTAGCAGGTTTAGGTGTTGCAAGCTTACTCAAAACATAAGGAGAATCTAGTGCAGAGCCAGATGGCAGTTCCTTACCTCCCCTCGTAGTTGAGGGAAAAATCTTAGTTCTTTCGTCTTTCAAGTTCCTCATAGTGACCAACAGATATAAATCCCAAGTGACTCAAAGAATAGAGCTATGCTCCCCGACAACGGCGCCAGAAATTAGTCTTGATAACCCACAAGTGTAGGGGATCGCAACAGCTTTCGAGGGTAGAGTATTCAACCCAAATTTATTGATTCGACACAAGGGGAGCCAAAGAATATTCTTAAGTATTAGCAGTTGAGTTGTCAATTCAACCACACCTGGATAACTTAGTATCTGCAGCAAAGTATTTAGTAGCAAAATAGTATGATAGTAATGGTAACAGTGGCAAAAGTAAAGATAGCAGTTTTGTAGTAATTGTAACAGTAGCAACGGAAAAGTAAATAAACAGAACACAGTATGTGAAAAGCTCATAGGCATTGGATCAGTGATAGATAATTATGTCGGATGCGATTCCTCATGTAATAGCTATAACATAGGGTGACACAGAACTAGCTCCAGTTCATCAATGTAATGTAGGCATGTATTCCGAATATAGTCATACGTGCTTATGGAAAAGAACTTGCATGACATCTTTTGTCCTACCCTCCCGTGGCAGCGGGGTCCTAGTGGAACTAAGGGATATTAAGGCCTCCTTTTAATAGAGAACTAGAACAAAGCATTAGCACATAGTGAATACATGAACTCCTCAAACTATGATCATCACCGAGAAGTATCCCGATTATTGTCACTTTGGGGTTGTCGGATCATAACACATAATAAGTGACTATAGACTTGCAAGATAGGATCAAGAACTCACATATATTCATGAAAACATAATAGGTTCAGATCTGAAATCATGGCATTCGGGCCCTAGTGACAAGCATTAAGCATAGCAAAGTCATAGCAACATCAATCTCAGAACATAATGGATACTAGGGATAAAACCCTAACAAAACTAACTTGATTACATGGTAATCTCATCCAACCCATCACCGTCCAGCAAGCCTACGATGGAATTACTCATGCACGACAGTGAGCATCATGAAATTGATGATGGAGGATGGTTGATGATGACGACGGTGACGAATCCCCCTCTATGGAGCCCCGAACGGACTCCAGATCAGCCCTCTCGAGAGAGATTAGGGCTTGGCGGCGGCTCCATATTGTAAAACGCAATGAAACTTTCTCTCTGATTTTTTTCTCCGTGAAACGGAATATATAGAGTTGGAGTTGAGGTCGATGGAGCATCAGGGGGCCCACGAGACAGGGGGCGCGCCTAGGGGGGAGGGCGCGACCCCCACCCTCGTGGACAGGGTGTGGGCCCCCTGGCCTTGATTCTTTCGCCAATATTTTTTATATTTTTCAAAAGTTATCTCCGTGGATTTTTAGGTTATTCCGAGAACTTTTGTTTTTTGCACAATAAACAACACCATGGCAGTTCTGCTGAAAACAGCGTTTGTCTGGGTTAGTTTCATTAAAATCATGCAAGTTAGAGTCCAAAACAAGGGCAAAAGTGTTTGAAAAAGTAGATACATTGGAGACGTATCAAGCTTTCTGGTAGAAAGTTCACTTGGGCTAACACACTACCCGTCCCGGCCTTTGAGAAGCTGGACTGGGTCCTTGTGAGCGTCGAGTGGGAACAGAAGTTTCCCCTTGGGACGGTCCATGCGCTCTCACGCGCAATCTCCGATCATACCCCATTGTTGGTTGACTCGGGTGTGGCAACACATGTGGGGAACAAGAGTATGTTTTCTTTCGAATCAGCGTGGTTTGAAAGAGAAGGGTTTCTGGATCTAATAGCAAGAGAATAGGCTAAAGATTCAGGAAGGAGAAAGAATGTTGAGCGTTGGCAAAATAAGATCCGACATTTGCGACAATTCTTGCGGGGTTGGGCTAAGCATCTAGGTGGGATTTATAAGGCTGAGAAGGAAAGTCTCCTTTTGCTTATTCAATCCCTAGATTTAAAAGCAGAGTCCTCCATATTAGATACCAGAGAGCTGGAAACTAAAGTGGAGGCGGAGTTAAGATTGAAGGAACTGCTCCGTGAGGAGGAATTGAAGTGGGCTCTGTGAGCTAAAATTCGCAAAATCATCCAAGGGGATGATAACACACAATTCTTCCACGTGATTGCGAATGGCAAGCACCAAAAGAAGAGAATCTTTCAGCTTGAGTAAGATGAGGGAACGATTTTAGGGCAGGAGAACCTAAAGGCATATATCACCAATTACTACAAACAACTCCTTGGGCCTCCTGAGGACAATCTTTTTTCTTTGGACGAGTCGAGGGTTGAGGATGTTTCTCAGCTCGCAGTTGATGAGAACGATATTTTGAAAACTCCTTTTTCGGAGAAAGAGGTGTTTGAAGCAATTTCCCAAATGAAAAATAATAAAGCTCCAGGACCGGATGGTTTTCCGGCGGAGTTTTATAAGAAGTGTTGGCACATTATTAAGGGGGGCTTGCTCCCGATGTTCCAGGACCTTTTCTGGGACAATTGTAGTTGTTTCACTTGAACTTCGGCACTATCACGCTTCTGCCTAAAAACACAGAGGCTGTGAAGATTGAGCAATTTAGGCCCGATCTGTCTTCTTAATGTTAGCTTTAACATCTTTCCCAAAGTTGGGACAAATAGACTTACATAGATTGCACATTCTGTGGTGCAGCCGTCCCAAACTGCTTTCATGCCGGACAGAAACATTCTAGAAGGGGTTGTGGTTTTGCATGAAACGCTCCATGAAATCCACAACGAAAAAACTTGACGGGGTGGTTTTCAAAGTGGATTTTGAGAAAGCGTACGACAAGGTCAAATGGCCTTTTCTTCAGCAGGCTTTGCGTATGAAAGGTTTTGATCAGGCCTGGAGAGACCAGGTAGATTCCTTCACGCAAAAAGGGAGTGTTGGAATCAGGGTTAATGATGACATAGGTCATTATTTCCAGACACACAAGGTCCTGCAACAAGGAGGTCCAATGTCGCCGATTCTATTTAACATTGTCGTGGATATGTTGACAATCTTAATAGGAAGGGCCAAGGATGATGGTCAGGTAGGTGGCCTCGTCCCGTATTTAGTTGACGGGGGAGTGTCTATCCTATAGTATGTTGATGATACTATCATCTTTATGGAGCATGATTTCGCTAAAGCTAGAAATATGAAGCTCGTTTTATGCTTGTTCGAACAATTATCGGGGTTGAAGATTAACTTCCACAAAAGTGAATTGTTCTTCTTTGGAAGAGCTAAAGAAGAACAACAAGCATACAAAGAATTGTTTGGGTGCGAATTGGGTTCTTTACCCTTCACGTATTTGGGTATACCAATTCACCATCGCAAGCTCTCTAACAAAGAGTGGAAGAGCATTGAGGATCAATTTGAGAAAAAACTAAGTTGCTGGAAGGGCAAGTTTATGTCATGCGGAGGACGATCGATTTGAGAATTCGGTTCTCACGAGTATGCCTATGTTTCTGTTGTATTTTTTCGAAGTACCAGTTGGAGTACGGAAAAGGCTAGACTTTTATCAATCGCGCTTCTTCTGGCAGAGCGATGAATTAAAAAGAAAGTATAGACTCACTAAGTGGGACGTTATTTGTAGGCCGAAGGACCAGGGGGTCTAGGCATTGAAAATTTGAGGTAAAGAACAGATGTCTTCTCAGCAAACGGCTGTATAAGTTATCTATAGAGACGGATGCCATTTGGGCACAGATTCTTTGTGCTAAGTACCTCCATTCCAAAACTTTGTCCCAGGTGACGGTAAGACCGACTGATTCACCTTTCTGGAAGGGACTCATGCGAGTGAAAACAGCTTTATTCAATAGGACAAAGTTCGTAGTTCGAAATGGTACTTCCACAAGATTCTGGGAGGATACATGGCTAGGGGAGGCTCCCCTTGCGATCCAATATCCTTCTCTCTATAATATTGTTCAGCGAAGAGACACTTATGTTGCAACAATATTACAGTCAAATCCTCTTAATATTGAATTCAGGAGGACGCTAGTAGGAAATCGTTGGGAAGCTTGGCTCCATCTTGTGAGACAATTGATGGATGTCCAACTCTCTCAACAGTTAGACCAGCTTCGCTGGAAACTAACTAAGAATGGGGAGTTTTCAGTTAAATCTATGTATTTGGATATTATCAACGCTAGCGTCATTCCTAGTTTGAAACATGTTTGGAAAGTCAAAGTGCCTTTAAAAATCAAATTATTTATGTGGTTTGTCCACAAACAAGTCATCTTAACTAAAGACAATTTGGCGAAGCGCAACTGGACGGGCTCTAAAAGATGTAGTTTTTGTGATAGTGATGAATCAATCAGAGACCTCTTTCTTGATTGCCCTTTGACAAAGATTTTATGGAGGTCTATCCACATAGCTTTAATATAACGCCTCTGAATTCCATCAACACTTTATTTGAGACATGGCTAGATGGGATTGACGTAGTAATAGCGAGACATATCCAAGTAGGAGTATGTGCTTTACTCTGGGCAATCTGGGTCTGCTCAGCTTCTATCTTGGCATAGAGGTCAAGCAGGAGGTGGACAGCATCACGCTCAGCCAGGCCGCGTACGCTACGAAGATCCTCGAGAAGAGCGGCATGGTTGGGTGCAACCCGTGCCACGTACCAATGGAGCCTCGGTTCAAGCTCAGCAAGGTGAGCACCGCGCCGGCGACAGATGCAACGGAGTACCGCAGCGTCGTCGGCAGCCTACGGTACCTGGTGCACACACGCCCCGACCTTGCCTATTCAGTGGGCTACGTGAGCCGTTTCATGGAGGCGCCCACCACCGAGCATCGAGTCGTCGTCAAGCAAATTCTCCGGTACGTCGCCGGGACACGGCATCTCGGGTGCAGGTACACACGCAGAGACAAACGAGCTGCACTATGCGGGTACAGTGACAGTGACATGGCGGGCGACATGGACACCCGCAAGAGCACCACCGGCGTCATGTTCTTCCTCGGGCCTAACCTGACCAGTTGGCAGTCCATGAAGCAGAAAGTGGTCGCACTTCGTCTTGCGAAGCAGAGTACATAGCCGCAACAACAGCGGCATGCCAGGGCATCTGGCTAGCTCGCCTCCTCGGTGAGCTGCAGAAGAAGGAGGCCGAGCAGTTCACGCTGAAGATGGACAGCAAGTCAGCAATTTCCCTCTGCAAGAACCCTGTCTTTCATGACCGCAGCAAGCACATCGACACAAGGTATCATTTCATCAGGGAGTGCGTGGAAGACGGGCGTGTGGAGGTCGAGTTCATCGGCACCAATGGACAGCTTGCTGATATACTGACGAAGGCACTGGGACGTGTCAAGTTTCAGGAACTGCGAGCAGCAATTGGAGTCGTTGAGGTGCAGTAAAACAGCACAGGGTTTAGGGAGTGATTGTCAGTTAAACCCTGTTGCTAATGTAGGTTCAGTTTTTCGTCAGAAATAAGGCCATGCAGCGTGAGCTTGTTCACGACTTGGCACGCACGTTTTTTGATTTCCTAGAGCTTAGGGGATCGCTAGGACTCCGTCGTGGGATGGCGCGGCAGTAGTGGGTCGTGGCGATCAAGTAGGATTACGGGCGAGGGCCGTTGGGATGGCAGTGACCTCAACTCGATCGTGATCCGGTTTAGTAGCAGGTTTTCAGGGTTTTAGTGTTCTCTGTAACCTCCCATAAATAAGAGAAGAAACAGAAACGCAGCACGCCTTACAGCTGCACAAAAATCCTCTCTCGAGCCCCGTTCTTCGAGTTCATCAGAGTTCTGAAGTGTTGAGCCGGCTGTTGTGCTGACATCATGTGCACGTGGTTAGGCAACGCATAAAACCTCATGAATATGATCGCTAAAATCGTGCTACCGGATAAGAATACTGCTAGTGGTAAGCATGATCCGATCAATTCAGATGTCAGATAAGTATTTTATTTCTTCTTGGTATGTACTACAAACATGTTTCTAGCATTGTGTCGGTGTGATGCCAGGTATTCATTAACATGTGTGTGCGCGCACGATGTTTTCTTGCAGGTTGCGATGCTTCCATCCTCCTCGACCCGACAGCGGTCAACCTGCAGCCTGAGAAGCTCGGCCCACCCAACTTCCCAAGCCTGCGTGGCTTCGAAGTGATCGACGCAGCCAAAGAGGCGCTCGAGAAGGTTTGCCCCGGCAGGGTCTCCTGCGCCGACATTATCGCCTTTGCTGCCCGAGACGCGTCCTTCTTCCTCAGCCGTGCCAGGATCAACTTCAGGATGCCGGCAGGGCGCCTAGACGGGCGCGAGTCACTCGCCAGTGAGGCGCTCGATTTCCTTCCCCCGCCCTTCTTCAACCTCTCACAGCTCCTCGAAAATTTCAGGGCAAGGAACCTCAACGAGGATGATCTCGTGGTGCTCTCCAGCGCGCACACCATCTGTGTGTTCCACTGCTCGTCCTTCACCGACCGCCTCCCACTGAACCCCTCCGACATGAACCCGGCCTTCGCCACCGTGCTGCAGAGCAAGAGCCCCAACTTCAGCAACAACCCAACAGTAGTGTCTGACATTGTGATGTCTAACCGGTTGGACACCCGGTACTACACCAATGTGCTCAAAGGCAACGTGCTCTTCACCACAGACGCGGCACTGTTGTCTCGAGGCAGACAGCGAGGAAGATGGTGGAGAGCACGTCTATCCCTAGGAGGTGGGAGAGGAAGTTGGCCAGGGCGATGGTAAAGATGGCCGCAATCGAGCTCAAGACGGCCACCAATGGGGAGATCAGGAAGATGTGCAGGGTCGTCAACAACTAGGATTGCCGGCCATTTTTAGTTAACAACCAAGCGTGTGCATTGTTTTAAACAAGTTTAGCTATGCGTAAGTCGCCTGAAAATTGAATCTGGGTCGATCAATTTTCTGACAGTCGATTGTCGCTCTAAGATTTGTGCCTTTTTTTTTTGAGACAAGCCTTTTTTTCTTTGCTTTGGTCAGTCAATTCCTTCATGGGCTGCCTCTATCTAACACATCTGACTCCTCAGCCTTCCTCTCTCTCAGTTTTTCTGTTTCTATGCATTTTTCTTTTGTTTTTTTCCTTTTCATTATTTGCTGATTTTCCTTTTTTGTGGGTATTTTTGGTATGTTGGGTGAGTTTAAATGTATACACATAAATAATATACAATATATGTGAAAATTACACTATATATTATTGTCTTCATAAAAGACTGTGCAATTGAAGTGCAAAGTTACCCCGCAAAAAAATAATAAAAAATAAGATTGAAGTGCAAAGTTTTGCAATGCATTTGTTTCATTTTGTTTTTCTTAAAGGGTAATACATTCCGTAATAGTAACCTCTTTTTTGCAAAAAATTCACTATTATATGCTTATTTCTTGCATATTATTAAAAAAAAATACAATTTTTGTGTAATTCGTGTGTAAATTTTGTCATTATTTGGTTTACTTTAAATTTAGTTTTGTTCTCCTTGAAAGGTAATACCAATGCCACTAAATCATTCATGCTTTAAATTTCTATTTTCCCCCTAAAAGTTTCACTTTGATTTTCTTCTTAAAGAGTAATATCAATGCCACCAATTCATTATTACTTAGACAACTTCATTTTCTAGATGTTGAAGTTGTGTGCTAGTATTTTTAAAGTTTTTTGTGTTATTTTATTCTTCTTCAAGTGAAATACTAGTAATGTCACTAATTCGTTAGTTCTTAGAATTCTTTTTATTTTCCTTTAGCTTTCATTTTATTTGATTTTTTCCTCAAGGGTAATACCAAAGCGGCCAATTCATTTTCTTAGGAAACTTCTTAGTTGCAAAAAATAAATCTACCATCACATGATTATCCTTCCATATCATAAGAAAATGCAATTTATATGTAAAATGTATGCAGAGTTTTCCTTAATGTCTTCATTTCCCTTTTTCTTTGTGGGTAATACCAATGCCACTAATTCATTCTTTCTTACAAAACTTCATTATTTTGTTTTTTAGTTTTTTATTTTCTTTTTTAATGGTAATACCAATGACAATAAGTCATTCTTTCACAGAAAACTTCTTGTTTAAAACGAAATTGACTATAATGTGCTTATTCTGGCATATTGTTAAAACATGCAATTTTTGTGTAAATGGTGTGCAATTTTTGTTACTATTTGTTTTGAATTTTTTTTCTTCTTAAAGGTTAATAACAATGCCACTAATTCATTCTTTCTTAGATAAACTTCATTATTTGATTTTAATTTTTTTTAGTTTCCTTTTCTTTGTTTTTATGGGACTACCAATGGTATGGTACTAATTCATTCCTTATTCAAAAGCTTCTTTATTCTAAAATTGCACTATCACATTCTTATTCTTGCATATTATAAAAAACACAATTTTTAAAAAATTATGTGCAATTTTTTCATCATTTGCTTTTTCATCCTCTTTCTTCTTAAAGGGCAATGCAATTGCCACTAGTTCATTCCTATCAATGCCATTCTTAGAGTTCTTGATTTGAAAGCTTCATTTTTGTGAAATTTTTGCTATTATATTATTATTATTGCATATTATAAAAGGCGCAATTTCTTTGCAAACCGTATGCAAATTTTGTCCTTATTTTTATTTATTTTTCTTTTCTTTCTTCTTAAAGGGTAATACCGATGCCTTCTCAAACTGTATGCATATTTGGTTTTCACTTGACCGATCTGTAGCCAATCCCTTTTTTTCGTTTTTGTCTTGTGTCTTATTAGGTATTGGGTAGGGTTTTGTTATGTTTTACGCCAAGACCAAATATTTGACGTGTTTCCTGTTTTGTGGTTGTATCAGACCAGGTGCGCGTCTAAAAAAGACTACAGCCAATTTTTTTTACCATTTGTCTTTATTTACTCCTAAGAAATACTGACCGATACGATTAAAATCATTTATTTATGTGCGATGGGCTGATGTTTCTGGCTTCAAGTATAATGGTATTCCTTCGTTGTTTTATGTAACATTCATTTTTAGTCAAACTGGAGGGGCACACTCATACTCCTAAGTGGAGTATATCGGGTGGCATGTAGCATCACCCAACATATGCATAGCTTGCATGGATGTGCATACATGCATGACGTGTTAGTGCTGCATGTGGCCAGCTTTTTTTTTGCGAGGACAAAGAGTTTTATTCCATAGATGCAGAGTTATAATCAGCTGGCAAAAGCTCAGCGATAGGAGGGCAATTCTGTAGCCAACAAGCTGTGCTACACTCAATTCTACCATAGTTCGACATACGATCAACTACTCTGTTTTGAGCTCTAGAAATTTTTAAAGGAACAAACTCTCTACCACCAAGTAGATGCTTAAACTTTGAAACAAAATGACCATATGTCGATTTATCAAGACTATCTGTGGATAAGGAAGAAAGTGCCATCGAACAATCAGATTGGATATCACCAGAAGGTTTGATCGTTCCAAAGCCAACGTGAGGCCCTTTCTTATTGCATGTAGTTCCGCTTCCAAAGCATCATTGCAGAAAAAGAGACACTAGTAGAAAACAGGGCTTTCGTTCGGGACAGATAAGTCTATTAGTCCCGGTTCAGTCATGAACTGGGACTAACGTGAGCATTGGTCCCAGTTCATGCGGCAAAGGCATTAGTCCCGGTCGGTGCCACGAACCGGGACTAAAGGGTGCGATGCCCATTAGTACCGGTTTGTGGCACGAACCGGTACTAAAGGTTCCATTTTCAAACTCTACCCCCCCCCCCTCCCGATCGCCTTTTCAGTTTTGTAAAAAGCAAAAGAAAATGATAAAAACTTCAAAAATTAAAATCCTTCGAGATGTAGTTATGTTACTACATCTACTAGTTAGAAAAGTTTCAAAACTTAAATTTGGACATGTTTTGCAAAAAGTGTAGGGAAAATGTAAAACGGCTATAACTTTTGCATACTATGTCAGAAAAAAACATATAATATATCAAAATGTTTAGCACGAAAATCCGCATCGGATTTTGACAGCCGATGGCCTGTTTGCAAATTTTTAGAATCCTCAAATTCTAAAAGGAAAAAAGTTATGCTCAAATTTCAGTTTTTTTTAATTTTTGTTAAATCTGGTCAAACTAATTATTCAAGAAGTATTAGTGTTACTAAATAATTATTCAAGAATATTAGTGCTACTAAATAATTATTTCAGTTTTTTCGAATTTTGGTCAAATCTGGTCAAACTATGGTCAAACTATGGTCAAACAATGGTGAAACTACTTATTCAAGAAATATTAGTGTTGCTAAATAATTATTTCAGTTTTTTTGAATTTTGGTCAAATTTGGTCAAACTATGGTCAAACTGTGGTCAAACTATTGTCAAATTATGGTCAAACTACTTATTCAAGAAATATTAGTGTTACTAAATAATTATTGTTTTTAGAACAATAATTTCAAACTCAAACAGTGAAATCTGTGACTTCATGCTCAAGCTAAATTCCTCAGGGTTAATAGGATTGACATTTTACTATTGTTAGAAAAACAACAAGTGCAGACTTGGAAACGAGGGAGAATAGAACCTGAAAGTTAAGCGTGCTCAGCCTGGAGTAGTGAGAGGATGGGTGACCGTTCGGGAGGTTAAATTGAGCAGTGATGAGGGGTCATTAGAGATTAAAGGTTAAATTGAGCAGTAATGAGGGGTGATTAGAGGTTAAAGGTTAAAATAGTTCAAAAATTTGAAAATCAAAAAAAAATCAAAAAAATTCAAAATAAAAATCAAGAAAAAAATCATAAAATTCCCTTTAGTACCGGTTGGTGTTTTCAACCGGGACTAAAGATGGACCTCCAGGCAGCGGCCATGTGGACGGCCTTTAGTTCCGGTTCGTGTAAGAACCGGGACTAAAGGGGGAGGCTTTAGTAACGATCCTTGGGACTAAAGGCCCTTATGAACCGGGACAATAGGCCCTTTTTCTACTAGTGAGATATCGGTAAGCAACAAAAATCATATGCCCATCCGAGTCTCTGAGAATCATTCCTACACCCACTGACACGCTCGAGGCAAATGACCCGTCAACCAACATAGAGATGGTACAGTTCCCTTATTTCCGGCTTGAGACCAGCCTGTTGGGTAACGTTGCAGAAAACAAAAATTTTCCTACTCGTTTCACCAAGATCATCTAGGAGTTCATCTAGCAACGAGTGAATAGATGCATCTACATACCTTGTAGATCGCGAGCGGAAGCGTTCAAAGAACGGGGATGATGTAGTCGAACACGACGTGATTCGAATCACCGGAGATCCTAGCACCGAACGGACGGCACCTCCGCGTTCAACACACGTACGGAACAGCCACGTCTCCTCCTTCTTGATCCAGCAAGGGAGGGAGGAGAGGTTGAGGGAGATGGCACCAGCAGCAGCACGACGGCGTGGTGTTGATGGAGCTGCAGTACTCCGGCAGAGCTTCGCTAAGCAATAAGGAGGTGGAGGAGGTGTTGGGGAGGGAGAAGGAGGCAACCAAAGGCCAAGGACTCAAGGTATGAAGTCCCTCCTCTCCCCCACTATATATAGGGGTGCCAAGGGGGGGGGTGCGCAGCCTAGGAGATCCAATCTCCTATGGCCGGCGGCCAAGGGGAGGTTTCCCTCCCCCCCCCAAGGCACCTAGGAGGTGCCTTCCACTAGTAGGACTCCTCCCCCTTGGAAACCCTAGGCGCATGGGCCTAGTGGGGCTGGTGCCCTTGGCCCATGTAGGCCAAGGCGCACCCCCTACAGCCCATGTGGCCCCCGGGGATGGGTGGCCCCACCCGGTGGGCCCCCGGGACCCCTCCGGTGGTCCCGGTACAATACCGATAACCCCGAAACTTGTCCCGATGCCCGAAACAGGACTTCCTATATATAAATCTTTACCTCCGGACCATTCCGGAACTCCTCGTGACGTCCGGGATCTCATCCGGGACTCCGAACAACATTCGGGTTACTGCATATACATATCCCTACAACCCTAGCGTAACTGAACCTTAAGTGTGTAGACCCTACGGGTTCGGGAGACATGTAGACATGACCGAGATCGCTCTCCGGTCAATAACCAACAGCGGGATCTGGATACCCATGTTGGCTCCCACATGCTCCACGATGATCTCATCGGATGAACCACGATGTCGAGGATTTAATCAACCCCGTATGCAATTCCCTTTGTCAATCGATATGTTACTTGCCCGAGATTCGATCGTCGGTATCCCAATACCTCGTTCAATCTTGTTACCGGCAAGTCACTTTACTCGTACCGTAATGCATGATCCCGTGACCAAACACTTGGTCACTTTGAGCTCATTATGATGATGCATTACTGAGTGGGCCCAGTGATATCTCTCCGTCATACAGAGTGACAAATCCCAGTCTCGATCCATATAAAACAATAGATACTTTCGGAGATACCTGTAGTGCACCTTTATAGTCACCCAGTTACGTTGTGACGTTTGATACACCCAAAGCACTCCTACGGTATCCAGGAGTTATACGATCTCATGGTCGAAGGAAGAGATACTTTGACATTGCAAAAATTCTAGCAAACGAACTATACGATCTTGTGCTATGTTTAGGATTGGGTCTTGTCCATCACATCATTATCCTAATGATGTGATCCCGTTATCAATGACATCCAATGTCCATAGCCAGGAAACCATGACTATCTATTGATCAACGAGCTAGTCAACTAGAGGCTTACTAGGGACATGTTGGTGTCTGTTATTCACACATGTATTACGATTTCCGGATAACACAATTATAGCATGAATAAAGACAATTATCATGAACAAAGAAATATAATAATAATGCTTTTATTATTGCCTCTAGGGCATATTTCCAACAGTCTCCCACTTGCACTAGAGTCAATAATCTAGTTACATTGTGATGAATCGAACACCCATGGTGTTGATCATGTTTTGCTCTTGGGAGAGGTTTAGTCAACGGATCTGCTACATTCAGGTCCGTATGTACTTTACAAATCTCTATGTCTCCATCTTGAACATTTTCACGGATGGAGTTGAAGCGACGCTTGATGTGCCTTGTCTTCTTGTGAAACCTGGGCTCCTTGGCAAGTGCAATAGCTCCAGTGTTGTCACAGAAGAGCTTGATCGGCCCCGACGCATTGGGTATGACTCCTAGGTCGGTGATGAACTCCTTCACCCATATTGCTTCATGTGCTGCCTCCGAGGCTGCCATGTACTCCGCTTCACATGTAGATCCCGCCACGACGGTCTGCTTGCAACTGCACCAGCTTACTGCCCCACCATTCAAAATATACACGTATCCGGTTTGTGACTTAGAGTCATCCAGATCTGTGTCGAAGCTAGCGTCGACGTAACCTTTTACGACGAGCTCTTCGTCACCTCCATAAACGAGAAACATTTCCTTAGTCCTTTTCAGGTACTTCAGGATATTCTTGACCGCTGTCCAGTGTTCCTTGCCGGGATTACTTTGGTACCTTCCTACCAAACTTACGGCAAGGTTTACATCAGGTCTGGTACACAGCATGGCATACATAATAGAACCTATGGCTGAGGCATAGGGGATGACACTCATCTCTTCTATCTCTGCTGCCGTGGTCGGACATTGAGCTGAGCTCAATTTCACACCTTGCAAAACAGGCAAGAACCCTTTCTTGGACTGATCCATTTTGAACTTCTTCAAAATCTTATCAAGATATGTGCTTTGTGAAAGACCTATGAGGCGTCTTGATCTATCCCTATAGATCTTGATGCCTAATATATAAGCAGCTTCTCCAAGGTCCTTCATTGAAAAACTCTTATTCAAGTAGGCCTTAATGCTGTCCAAAAGTTCTATATCATTTCCCATCAAAAGTATGTCATCTACATATAGTATGAGAAATGCTATACAGCTCCCACTCACTTTCTTGTAAACACAGGCTTCTCCATAAGTCTGTGTAAACCCAAACGCTTTGATCATCTCATCAAAACGAATGTTCCAACTCCGAGATGCTTGCACCAGCCCATAAATCGAGCGTTGGAGCTTGCACACCTTGTCAGCATTTTTAGGATCGACAAAACCTTCCGGCTGCATCATATACAATTCTTCCTTAAGGAAACCATTAAGGAATGCCGTTTTGACGTCCATTTGCCAAATTTCATAATCATAAAATGCGGCAATTGCTAACATGATTCGGACGGACTTCAGCTTCGCTACCGGTGAGAAAGTCTCATCATAGTCAACCCCTTGAACTTGTCGATAACCCTTAGCGACAAGCCGAGCTTTATAGATGGTCACATTACCATCCGCGTCTGTCTTCTTCTTAAAGATCCATTTATTTTCTATGGCTCGCCGTTCTACGGGCAAGTCAGTCAAAGTCCATACTTCGTTTTCATACATGGATCCTATCTCGGATTTCATGGCTTCTAGCCATTTGTCGGAATCCGGACCCGCCATCGCTTCTTCATAGTTCGAAGGTTCACCGTTGTCTAACAACATGATTTTCAAGACAGGGTTGCCGTACCATTCTGGTGCGGAACGTGTCCTCGTGGACCTTCGAATTTCAGCAGGAGCTTGATCAGAAGTATCTTGATCATTATCATTAACTTCCTCTCTAGTCGGTGCAGGCACCTCAGGAACATTTTCTTGAGTTGCGCCATTTTCCGGTTCAAGAGGTAATACTTCATCAAGCTCTACTTTCCTCCCACTTACTTCTTTCGAGAGAAACTCTTTCTCCAGAAAGGACCCATTCTTGGCAACAAAGATCTTGCCTTCGGATCTGAGGTAGAAGATATACCCAACATTTTCTTTAGGGTATCCTATGAAGACGCATTTTTCCGATTTGGGTTCGAGCTTTTCAGGTTGAAGTTTCCTGACATAAGCATCGCATCCCCAAACTTTTAGAAATGACAGCTTAGGTTTCTTCCCAAACCATAATTCATACGGTGTCGTCTCAACGGATTTCGACGGGGCCCTATTTAAAGTGAATGCGGCAGTCTCTAAAGCATAGCCCCAAAAAGATAGTGGTAAATCGGCAAGAGACATCATAGATCGCACCATATCTAATAGAGTGCGATTACGACGTTCGGACACACCATTACGCTGAGGTGTTCCAGGCGGCGTGAGTTGTGAAACTATTCCACATTTTCTTAAGTGTGTACCAAACTCGTGACTCAAGTATTCTCCTCCACGATCTGATCGTAGAAACTTGATTTTCCTGTCACGTTGATTCTCAACTTCACTCTGAAATTCCTTGAACTTTTCAAAGGTCTCAGACTTGTGTTTCATTAAGTAGACATACCCATATCTACTCAAGTCATCAGTGAGGGTGAGAACATAACGATAGCCACCGCGAGCCTCAACACTCATTGGACCGCACACATCAGTATGTATGATTTCCAATAAGTTGGTTGCTCTCTCCATTGTTCCTGAGAATGGAGTCTTGGTCATTTTACCCATGAGGCATGGTTCACACGTGTCAAATGATTCGTAATCAAGAGACTCTAAAAGTCCATCAGCATGGAGCTTCTTCATGCGTTTGATACCTATGTGACCGAGGCGGCAGTGCCACAAGTATGTGGGACTATCACTATCAATCTTACATCTTTTGGTACTTACACTATGAATATGTGTAGCATTACGCTCGAGATTCATAAAGAATAAACCATTCACCATCGGAGCATGACCATAAAACATATCTCTCATATAAATAGAACAACCATTATTCTCGGATTTAAATGAGTAGCCATCTCGAATTAAACGAGATCCTGATACAATGTTCATGCTCAAACTTGGCACAAAATAACAATTATTGAGGTTCAAAACTAATCCCGTAGGTAAATGTAGAGGTAGCGTGCCGACGGCGATCACATCGACCTTGGAACCATTCCCGACGCGCATCGTCACCTCGTCCTTCGCCAGTCTCCGTTTATTCCGCAGCTCCTGTTGTGTGTTACAAATATGAGCAACGGCACCGGTATCAAATACCCAGGAGTTACTATGATTACTGGTAAGGTACACATCAATTACATGTATATCAAATATACCTTTGGTTTTGCCGGCCTTCTTGTCCGCTAAGTATTTGGGGCAGTTCCGCTTCCAGTGACCACTTTCCTTGCAATAAAAACACTCAGTCTCGGGCTTGGGTCCATTCTTTGGCTTCTTCCCGGCAGCTTGCTTGCTGGGCGCGGCAACTACCTTGCCGTCCTTCTTGAAGTTCTTTTTACCCTTGCCCTTCTTGAACTTAGTGGTTTTATTGACTATCAACACTTGATGTTCCTTTCTGACTTCTACCTCTGCTGATTTCAGCATAGCAAATACTTCAGGAATGGTCTTTTCCATCCCCTGCATATTGAAGTTCATCACAAAGCTCTTGTAGCTCGGTGGAAGCGACTGGAGGATTCTGTCAATGATCGCATCATCCGGGAGATTAACTCCCAGCTGAGTCAAGCGGTTATGTAACCCAGACATAGTGAGTATGTGCTCACTGACAGAACTATTTTCCTCCATCTTGCAGCTGAAGAATTTGTCAGAGACTTCATATCTCTCGACCCGGGCATGAGCTTGGAAAACCATTTTCAGCTCTTCGAACATCTCATATGCTCCATGTCTCTCAAAACGCTTTTGGAGCCCCGGCTCTAGGCTGTAAAGCATGCCGCACTGAACGAGGGAGTAGTCATCAGAACGTGTCTACCAAGCGTTCATAACGTCTTGTTCTGCAGGGAGAACAGGTGCATCACCTAGCGGTGCTTGTAGGACATAATCTTTCTTGGCAGCTATGAGGATGATCCTCAGGTTCCGGACCCAGTCCGTATAGTTGCTGCCATCGTCTTTCAGCTTGGTTTTCTCTAGGAACGCGTTGAAGTTGAGGACTACGTTGGCCATTTGATCTACAAGACATATTGTAAAATTTTAGACTAAGTTCATGATAATTAAGTTCATCTAATCAAATTATAATGAACTCCCACTCAGATTTGACATCCCTTTGGTCATCTAAGTGTTACACGATCCGAGTCGACTAGGCCGTGTCCGATCATCACATGAGACGGACTAGTCATCGTCGGTGAACATTCTCATGTAGATCGTATCTTCCATACGACTCGTGTTCGACCTTTCGGTCTCCGTGTTCCGAGGCCATGTCTGTACATGCTAGGCTCGTCAAGTTAACCCTAAGTGTTTTCGCTGTGTAAAACTGTCTTACACCCGTTGTATGTGAACGTAAGAATCTATCACACCCGATCATCATGTGGTGCTTCGAAACGACGAACTGTAGCAACGGTGCACAGTTAGGGGAGAACACTTCTTGAAATTTTGTAAGGGATCATCTTATTTACTACCGTCGTTCTAAGTAAACAAGATGCATAAAACATAATAAACATCACATGCAATTATATAAAGTAGTGACATGATATGGCCAATATCATATAGCTCCTTTGATCTTCATCTTCGGGGCTCCATGATCATCTTGTCACCGGCATGACACCATGATCTCCATCATCATGATCTCCATCATCGTGTCTTCATGAAGTTGTCACGCCAACGACTACTTCTACTTCTATGACTAACGCGTTTAGTAATAAAGTAAAGTAGTTTACATGGCGTTCTTTAATGACACGCAGGTCATACAAAAAATAAAGACAACTCCTATGGCTCCTGCCGGTTGTCATACTCATCGACATGCAAGTCGTGATTCCTATTACAATAGCATGAACATCTCATACATGACATATAGATCATTCATCATTCATCACAACTTTGGCCATATCATATCACAAAGCACTTGCTGCAAAAACAAGTTAGACGTCCTCTAATTGTTGTTTGCAAGTTTTACGTGGCTGAAGTAGGGTTCTAGCAAGAACGTTTTCTTACCTACGTGAAACCACAACGTGATTTGTCAACTTCTATTTACCCTTCATAAGGACCCTTTTCATCGAATCCGCTTCAACTAAAGTAGGAGAGACAGACACCCGCCAGCCACCTTATGCAACTTGTGCATGTTAGTCGGTGGAACCGGTCTCACGTAAGCGTACGTGTAAGGTTGGTCCGGGACGCTTCATCCCACAATACCGCTGAAGCAAGATAAGACTAGTAGCGGCAAGAAAGTTGACAAATCTACGCCCACAACCAATTGTGTTCTACTCGTGCAAGAAGAACTACGCATAGACCTAGCTCATGATGCCACTGTTGGGTAACGTTGCAGAAAACAAAAAATTTCCTACTCGTTTCACCAAGATCATCTAGGAGTTCATCTAGCAACGAGTGAATAGATGCATCTACATACCTTGTAGATCGCGAGCGGAAGCGTTCAAAGAACGGGGATGATGTAGTCGAACACGACGTGATTCGAATCACCGGAGATCCTAGCACCGAACGGACGGCACCTCCGCGTTCAACACACGTACGGAACAGCCACGTCTCCTCCTTCTTGATCCAGCAAGGGAGGGAGGAGAGGTTGAGGGAGATGGCACCAGCAGCAGCACGACGGCGTGGTGTTGATGGAGCTGCAGTACTCCGGCAGAGCTTCGCTAAGCAATAAGGAGGTGGAGGGGGTGTTGGGGAGGGAGAAGGAGGCAACCAAAGGCCAAGGACTCAAGGTATGAAGTCCCTCCTCTCCCCCACTATATATAGGGGTGCCAAGGGGGGGGGTGCGCAGCCTAGGAGATCCAATCTCCTATGGCCGGCGGCCAAGGGGAGGTTTCCCTCCCCCCCAAGGCACCTAGGAGGTGCCTTCCACTAGTAGGACTCCTCCCCCTTGGAAACCCTAGGCGCATGGGCCTAGTGGGGCTGGTGCCCTTGGCCCATGTAGGCCAAGGCACACCCCCTACAGCCCATGTGGCCCCCGGGGATGGGTGGCCCCACCCGGTGGGCCCCCGGGACCCCTCCGGTGGTCCCGGTACAATACCGATAACCCCGAAACTTGTCCCGATGCCCGAAACAGGACTTCCTATATATAAATCTTTACCTCCGGACCATTCCGGAACTCCTCGTGACGTCCGGGATCTCATCCGGGACTCCGAACAACATTCGGGTTACTGCATATACATATCCCTACAACCCTAGCGTAACTGAACCTTAAGTGTGTAGACCCTACGGGTTCGGGAGACATGTAGACATGACCGAGATCGCTCTCCGGTCAATAACCAACAGCGGGATCTGGATACCCATGTTGGCTCCCACATGCTCCACGATGATCTCATCGGATGAACCACGATGTCGAGGATTTAATCAACCCCGTATGCAATTCCCTTTGTCAATCGATATGTTACTTGCCCGAGATTCGATCGTCGGTATCCCAATACCTCGTTCAATCTTGTTACCGGCAAGTCACTTTACTCGTACCGTAATGCATGATCCCGTGACCAAACACTTGGTCACTTTGAGCTCATTATGATGATGCATTACTGAGTGGGCCCAGTGATATCTCTCCGTCATACAGAGTGACAAATCCCAGTCTCGATCCATATAAAACAATAGATACTTTCGGAGATACCTGTAGTGCACCTTTATAGTCACCCAGTTACGTTGTGACGTTTGATACACCCAAAGCACTCCTACGGTATCCAGGAGTTATACGATCTCATGGTCGAAGGAAGAGATACTTTGACATTGCAAAAACTCTAGCAAACGAACTATACGATCTTGTGCTATGTTTAGGATTGGGTCTTGTCCATCACATCATTATCCTAATGATGTGATCCCGTTATCAATGACATCCAATGTCCATAGCCAGGAAACCATGACTATCTATTGATCAACGAGCTAGTCAACTAGAGGCTTACTAGGGACATGTTGGTGTCTGTTATTCACACATGTATTACGATTTCCGGATAACACAATTATAGCATGAATAAAGACAATTATCATGAACAAAGAAATATAATAATAATGCTTTTATTATTGCCTCTAGGGCATATTTCCAACACAGCCATCACTCAATGCCACCTTACCTTTTAGCACCTCCTTTGTGTTATGCTTTTTAGCATTCCAGATAGAATATAGGAGCTATCCAGATAGTCAACTGAAAATTGTACTGGAGCATTCTCTTTCCCATGCACAACATATGTCCGCAAGTTCCAAATCCTCCATAACAAAATAATGACCATATCTCATACTTTTTCTATGCAGTTTGAGGTATATGATTTTTTGTGTAGTTCCAAATTTTCTGTCCGCAAGTTCCAAATCCTCCATAGCAAAAAAATCAGCATGCAATTTGTAAAATGTTTGGTGTGTATGAGAGAATTGTTCACAATATAGTTGAAAAATGTGCACCTTTTTTGGGAACACTCATGCCGGATTTCTGGGCTCATTTTTGGTTGCTTTTCACTGGTTTTTATACCGTTTTTTCTTTAATCATTTTCTTTCTGTTTTTTTATTGTTTTCCTTTTCCTTTTTCTCTGCCTTTTCATTTTATTTTCAGTTTTATGTTTCATAAACGTGTGAACTATTTTCAAATTTGAATACTTTCATCAAAGTCGTGTTCTGTTTTCAAATATGTGAACCTTTTCTTCCAAACACATGCATTTTTTTCAAATTCACAATTTTTTTGGCACTTGTGATTCTTTTTCCAAATTGTTGATTTTAGTTCATAATCGATGAACTTTCTTCAGATTTGCAAAAAATGAGTCCAAAATTGATGAATTTATTTCAATTTACAACTTTTTCAATTGTGAACTTTTTTCAAATTTACAAACTTTTTAAATTGTGATTTTTTTCAAATTCACGAACCTTTCATATTTTTGCAATGTTGTTTTTTCAAATTTATGAACTTATTTCAAATTTTGTAGTCTTTTTCAAATCCACAAAAAAACATTTTCATAATTTTTTTCCACATTTATGATGTTTTTTAAAGATTTTTGAATCTTTTTCAAAGTCAACTATCAAGTAGTCAAAGGTCAAATTCACTGACTAAGGCGAGGTCAGGGAACGAGGGATCTATACGTAGAGAAGAAAAAAAAAGAGCGCAAGCGAGGGAAACAAAGGGAAGAGCTAGATGGGCCAGCCCACTATGGCGTTTTCACGCGCTAACTCAACAAACCGATGTCACGTGGTCTCCTCCTTGTAGCAGCCATCCACTTAGTCCAATTTTACTTCAATGTTTACAGGCCCATTAGTCTTTAATAATAGCTGTAGTTAGAAAAGATAGGAGGCCCATGATTTTGGGGGCCTTGTGCAGCTACACAGGTTGTACCTGCGGTTTTCTTTTGCAAGAACAAGCAACGCAAAGTTGCCTGTCGTATTCATTGAGGGAGAAAGATAGTTTAAATTACATATTTTAGGTGAAGGAGAAAATCCTCTTGATAACCCAGATGAAGAAACACCCACACAACCATCCGCCTAAAAGAGATACCCTACTCCTTGCTAAACCAGCCTCATCCCGCCTTTCAAGGAGCCATTTTTAATTAAATTTTTTCTGGAATTGTGATCATGCTATGGTCTAATGCACTAATTTGTTTGCCATCAATTTTATTTTCTAAATAACATGGCAAATTTAACATGCATTTGCCATGGCAATTTCCGTCAGCGGCACCACCAGTGGAACAAATGTTTTTTTTTTCATTTGTGTGAAGAACAAAATTATTACTTTTACAAACATGGCAAATTTCTTTTACATGCATGGCAATTTTAGTTAAAATACCATGGAAAATTTAAACATACATATGCCATGGCAATTTCGGTCATACTTATTGTTATTTTTTACATACATGATACATGGCACATTTCTTATACAAAGCATGCCAATTTTCATTAAAACACCATTGTCCCAATTTTTTTTGTTTAATATTCATTCTATTCATTGTATTTCTTTGCCATGAGATTTTCTGAACATAAATGTTTGGCCATGGCAATTCTGAAAATTTTTGTAACGATACAACATCAACTAATGATGATTTTGCCATGGCAAATTTGTGCTCCACTTTAGATTTTTTTCCACCTATGGCATTTTTGCCATGATTTGCATAGGATTTCTTATAGGTTTTGCCATGTATAATGGTAAATTGTTCTTCTTTGTATTCATAACATAGCAAATTCATTTTTTGGTTCACACGACAAATTTCATTATTGTCACACGGCAAATTCATATTTGTTCATATGGCAAAATTATATTATTGTCAGATGGCACATTCTTAACATTTTCTTTTTTATATAGTTTTTATAACATATTAACATGTCAAATTCACTTGGTCATATGGCAAATTCATTTAAGGTCACATGGCAAATCCATAAGATTTTTATTTTAGGTTACCGAGAATGACAAAGTGGATCAACAACTGAAGGTTTATTTTTTGTCCGTTTCTATGGTCACTTGAAAGTGGATCAACAACCACGGCAAATTTATACGAAACTATATATTTTGTTTTCATGTCAAGGAGTTATTTTTTCTTTATATATATTTTTAATTTTTTTGGGACTTTTTTTGTTTTTGTGTGCTTTTATTAACGTCTAGGAAGAGGCCCGGCAAAATGGACTGTCGGGCCCTTTTTGTTCGCGTTGGTAGGGTCATTTGCGCTGGAGGGTGTGCATCCCTCCCGAGAGAATGAACCGTTCGGTCCGAGACTTCTCCAAATCGAACGTTCGGGAGTTATCACGGTTCAAATAAAAACCATGAGAAAATAAAACTGCCCCTCAAAAAAAGGAGAAAATAAAACTGTTTTTTTTAGAATCAGAAAATAAAACTGGGTAGTCCCGTTTCCTGCTGCGCTCCACCAGTTGGGACCTGCCGAACCTGCGTCTCGTGGGTGCAAACGTGCACTGCAGCTTGGTTTTATTTCTCCGTTCCTTTGTTTCTGGCATCACAATAGGTGGCACGACATACACATCTTACTCGTCTTTGGGCAGTACGCCTGGAGGCATACACGAGTGTGGTAGTACAAGAAGATGAAAACAGGGGCAAGAAACAAAGAGGAAGGCGGGCCGCACCACCAGCACTGTCGCCATCGCAGGTCAAAACTACGCTAAGCTAAGCAACTGGCTGATATAGCATAGGAAGAAAACCATACTAGGACATTTGGAGCTGCTACAACTCAGCAATCCTACCCCCGACCGAAAAACAACAAAAACTACAACAGCTAGCTTGATTGCTGTACAATGCACTTGTTTACACACCGACACCGACACCGACACCGATCAATGCATCCATTTTAGTAGCGAATTTACTACTTGAATCAATGAGGAAGAAACCTTGGCCGGTTGTCATCAACCAATTTTGTACGCAGCGTGTACTACACACTTACAACCATCCTGATTTTGTACATGCGTCCCGCGTTACAGCTACAGAACAGAAGGATGATTATTCCCCATCTAGTTTTCTCCGCAAATGATTGCGTGCCAGCCGGTATAGCGGAGCAATTAGGCAATTAGACGTGTCAGCGTCAATTGATTGAGCTGGGAACTACTCTACTCGGTGCCGCTGTCATGTTCCGGCCCTTGACTTCACGCCCGGCACCACGTGAGGCTCCCCCGGAATGCGCAGACATTCCGCGTACATTCCTCGTCCCGTCCGGTGCTCCTGACCTACATATAAGACGGTCGTAGCTCTTCGCCATTAGTCCAGCCACACAATAGTTGTTGCAGATAGCGAATACAGTCACGAACAGCGGCAGAGATAGCAGTAGCAGAGATGGTCAAGCTCGCCGCCCTCGCCTTGCTCGCGCTGCTGGGGTCCGTGGCGTGCCAAGGTGACAATGGTTCACCCGCGGACTCACCGGCGGCGTACCCGCCTAGCCGAAGCGTGCCTCCAAGCTCGGCTCCGGCGAGCCCGAGCACTCCAGCTGCGAGCCCCAGCCAGCCCATGCCGAGCCCGATTGTGTTGAGCCCGAGCCCGACCCCGCTCGCTCAGCCTCCTAGCCGCGGCCTAGGCGCACCGAGCCAAAGCCCGCCGGTATATCCACCAAGCGTGAGCCAACCCGCCTTTCCTCCGTCTGGTTCTTCCAATGCCCCGAGCGCAAGCTCACCGGAGTACCTTCCTAGCCCTAGTCCAAGCGTGTCTAGTCAAACTCCACCCACATATTCACCTGACCCAAGTCCACCTACTTCTCCTAGTCCAAGCCCGTTGAGCCCGAGCAAAATTGCCTATCCACCAAGCCCAAGCCCTAGCCAACCCACATATCCTCCTAGCCCAAGCCCAATCAATCCAAGACAACCTCCCAGCCCAGGTCCAGCATCTTATATTCCAAGCCCTAGCCCAAGCCCGGATAGCCCTGCTCCAGCCCCTTTTCCTCCTATCTCAAACTCACCCAGCCCTGGGCTCAGTGTCGGTCACTACAGCTACTCATGCCCAAATGCAGAAGCTATCGTCAGGGAGGCCGTGAAGAACGCCACGGAGAAGAATCGCGGCACCGGCGCCGGGCTCATCCGTCTCTTCTTCCACGACTGCTTCGTCCGGGTAAATAATCCAGACGCTCACATCTCTTCTAGTTAGTCTGATCAATACTAATTAATTAGCATTCCTCCATTCTTACGTGCTGTGCGTGACATGATCGTTCAGGGGTGCGATGCTTCCGTTCTCCTCAACACGACCGGCTCCGGCGAACCCACAGAGTTAAAGGGCCTGCCGAACCTGACCCTCCGGGGCTTCGAGGTCATCGACGCGGCAAAGGCGGCGCTCGAGGAGGCCTGCCCCGGCGTTGTCTCGTGTGCGGACGTCCTCGCCTTCGCTGGCCGCGACGCCACCTTCTTCCTCACCAACCGCACGGCGGCCTACTTCCCCATGCCGGCCGGCCGCTACGACGGGCGCGGGTCTTTCTCCAACGAGACCACCCTCAACCTGCCGTCGCCCTCCTCCGGCCTCCAGCAGCTCAACGAGAGTTTCCACGCCAAGGGGCTGAGCCTCGAGGACATGGTCACCCTTTCCGGCGCGCACTCGGTCGGCCGCTCTAGCTGCTCGTCCTTCCACGACCGCCTCTCCCCCAACTCCTCCGACATGGACCCCCAGTTCGCGAGCTCCCTGCGGAAGCAGTGCAGCGGCAGCGACCCCACCGCGATGCAGGACTTCAAGACCCCCGACGACCTGGACCGGCAGTACTACCAGAACGCCGTGGACCACAAGGTGTTGTTCACCTCCGACGCGGCGCTCATGGCGTCGAACGAGACGGCGAAGATGATGCTCGATAACGCGCATGTCAGTGGGCTGTGGGAGAAGAAGTTTGCGGCGGCGATGGTAAAGATGGGCGGCGTCGGGATCAAGACCAGCGTCGACGGCGAGATCAGGAAGAAATGCTGGATCATCAACAAAGTGTGACGTGTCGATCGATCACGTGGTTCATCGTAAGATGGTCTCATGAATTGATCGATGCCACGTTCGGCACATGCATGCCGTTTGGTGATGATTTCTTTTTTCTGTTTTATTTTTTTTCAGACTAGGACGACATGCAAAATATAGTACACTTCTGTTCGGAATTCTTTTGACGTATATATGGAGTGAGAAACTTGGAACTACAAAATATTTTACACGAAGTACTCCCTCCGTCCGGAAATATTTATCATCAAAATGGATAAAAAAAGGTGTATCTAGACGTATTTTAGTTCTAGATACATCTCTTTTTATCCATTTTGATGACAACTATTTTCGGACGGAGGGAGTATATTGGTTCTATTCCCGCAAAAAAAAAGTATATTTGTTCTAGCGGCAAAGCATACCATAATATTCCAACCTTGTTTGTCTTTGTGAATATGGAGTATCATTTTGAACAGTTAGGTAGAGACTAAAACTTGGACGCGACCTTTTGGAACATGGTTTCACCGAACCCCTAGTCATGAATAGTAAATTCTAAAATATCATGAAAAATAAGATAAATCTGATTTTTTTTACCATATATATAGTTGACCGGTATACTCCTGTATGAAGTTTTATGAAGAAATGCCATCATGATATTCTGCGCAAAAATGACAAAACTGATGTTAAACAAACACTGTTTAAATGAATAGTAAGATCTCAATTGTATTTTCTTCACTAAAAATACAACGGGTGTCATTCCTTAATCAAACTTCCCACATGAGTAGAATGGTCAGCCTAGTTCAATACCCCAGAATCCAAAAAATATATATGGATTTTTCTAGATTTTACTATTCACATGGGCACAAATGAAACCATGTTCACCTCAATGTATCTTGAAATACTCGGTTTTAGTACTTTCAAGTTTGCAATCGTTTCTAAAAAAAAAAATTCAACCATGTAGGAGAGCTGCATGTGATTACCATAGAAGAAAAAAATGCGACAAAGGTTTTAGGAGCAACACAACAAAGAACCCACACATAGAAAGGCACTCAGATCCAATAGCTGCCCTATTTTAGGGAAGCAAAAAGTGCTTGACGTAAAATATATAGCAGAAAAAAGTAATTTTTAAGCCATGACAAATTGAGCGTGTCCAACAGGCAACAACTGCCTTAAAATTAGGCACAAAAACATCCAAACTCGCGAACCAACCCGTGGTTGGATGGTTAGGACAATAATGGTGTCCCCAGCCCACCCGAGCAAGTCCTAAAGTTGACACTGGTGCTCACATTCTCCTAGATTTATTTCAGGCCTTCCGGTGATGTGCGTTCAATGGGAGGAGACGTTCCTGTCGACTACGAAGGCGTCTGTGATGACTTCGTCAATCTCAAGACGATGTGCTGACTCGGTCTCTCGGATGTGCTCATAGGGGTAGGGTGTGCGTGCGTGCGTTCATATGCGCGTACGGATGAGCGTCTATGTGTGTACTATGTTAGAAAACATAAAAACTCCTTATTTTCAAAACAAAATGCAAACTATTTCAATCTCACATCTCATAATCCGATTCAAGCTTAAACATGCAAAGTTTAAACATACAACAAGCTAAACATCCAAACATTCCGTCGATTAAACGGACATCCAATACATACTCGGCACTGAAATGCTCAATCACACGCCACACACACCATGCCCATCATCGGCCACCATCGCAGTGCATGTGTTTCCGCTCCTGTCAATGCTGCAGAAATTTTGCTTTGGATACAAACATGATGCTTATGATACAACACAAACCGTAGAAGTGAAGCAAACCAAACAAAATGTAGAAGCAAAGTGTGAAAGATATGAAGTTGTACACGGTGAAAAAGCATAACTAAGCAAACTATGCATCGTGAAGAATCACATGTATGATTCATATAAAGCATGAAAATTTGGATGTTTCTGATTTATACAAATCGTAACGTAATTTCTACATAGTGGAAGCACATTTTCTGAAATGGGAATACACAATATTTATACATAGTCATTCAAATTATGATTAGAAAGGGATGACAAACACCTTGTGCATAATATCTGTGAAATTTAGGAAGCATGATTAGTTGTCGATTAAGTTAAATCATGATACCTACATGCACTCATGAAGCATGCAGACGAAATAAACTAACCATAGTGTAGAAGCATAAGTCTGAAATGTATGAAGCAAAGTGCACCGACGAAGAGTTAGCATGGCAAATACGAATCAAACTATATGGACTAATGATGCAAGAATACAATATGCATGAAGCACGAAAAGTTTAAACATGATATTTGTGAGGATAATCAGAACCGAGATCAGATGGGGACTGATTCATACAACCTGTCACCCGTGGTGTCTTCATCTTCGAACACACCAAAGAGGCGAAAAGGGCGGTGATTTAGTGATCAAATATAGAATGAACGACACAAAATCACACCCACAAACATGGGATAGACTAAGATATTTGACATATAGCTCACAAAAATTATAGAGAACAATTATGTTGGAAATCAACTAAGTACGCAGAGGTTGTACAGTATTATGAGGAGATGATTCAAACATTAGGCCAGGTTAAGATGGGGTGGGCGAAAGCTGTGGTACTCCACTCTTGGCTGCTTCCTTCTCGAATAGAGATGACGCTCCGACGAGGTCGACATCAGGCCACAATTGCAGGTGAAGCAGGTTCACATCCCGTTAGAGATAAACACAACGACTATGAAGTTTGCAAGGTCTTCTGCGAGCAGCTCATGGGCTAGTCCCGCCGAGGCCTCCAGGCGTGATGTGTAGTAGAGGCAGTCTGACGGGGGAGAGAGCCGGGACATCGAGGAGAACACCGAGGATGGCGCTGAGGAGTGACAGATGCGGGAGAGATGGGGATTGAGGTGAGATGAGTTGGCTTGGGGCACTTATTTCAGGATAGATAGTGATTATGGGGGGCGTGGTCGGTTACTTTGAAAATTCGGCACAACAATTTTAGAGCATATCTTGGCCGTGAGATCAAATAGAATCGATGGTACGCGGTGCCTCTGAAGAATGCTCTGTATCAAACATAATAAAATAATAAAATAGCTCAAATTAATATGTAGCTGCAACAGCAGCAACATCATAATGTGCTAATGACAGTGAGGCTCGAGAAAATCATCTAACAAAGGTTTATCAGTGTATAATCATGTACCGTGCCAGTTCTCATTACCCACAAAGATAGCTGGCAATATATTCTTTGAAGTCAACACGGTCCACACGTAGACGCATCGACAGAGGAACTGAATTTGAGTATATATATCTGGCAAGCTGTTGTATGTCAGGCTGTGTGTTATCCTACTAGCTAGCTTGCAAAGGAAATTAGGGTTCTACTTGTAGTAGTAGTATAATAATAAACAATACAGGGATATCTCAACTTCTACTGTACGTGGTTTATGACAAGTAGGATTTTTTTTTGCTGCACAAGTAGGAAGCGTCGGCGCACGGCGGCGCGGCTCCCTGGTGGAGATGACACGGGGTCGGGGGTTGCGGGCGGTGGCGGCTTCGTCGGCCGATGTGCTGCAGCGTGGCGGCTGGGGTTGTGCGGATCCTTTGGGGACCGGCCGGGCCTATGCGGGCCTGGTAAGATTTCTCAAAATCCCGTTGGTTTCGTTTCTTTCCTCTCACTTCTCGCCGCGTGTCATTCCCGAAGACTCTCATGGAATCCCGACCACCACCGCTCAACCTTCTATGGCGGTCACCGCCGTACAGTCCTATAAAAAGGCCCTCCTTACCAACTAGCCCTCCTCTCTCGAGCTCGCCGTTGCATCGTGCGCGTCTCCCAAATCTCGACTGTGCCCGAACGCGTCCTCCCTGACCTCTGCCGGACAACGCCTCGCCGGAGCCGCCGCCACCGGCCCCTCATCTCTTCCGGATGCCGAACGAGGTGGTGGCGCATGCAAGAGGGACGATGCACGAACGCGTGGTGCCAGTGTTCTCGAGCCCGCCGAAGACATTGTAGCCCTGCTGTCCCGTGCCAGCAGAGGCCTCCGTCATCTGCCCCGCGTCTTCCGGTTGTCCGAGGCCGCGACCATGCTCGGCCCAGGCCGTTGGTGCCTTCCTGTCATGTGGCTTCCAACTTTCCGGCGACAGCGGCTCCTTGGCCTTGTGTTCGCCCGGCCGCCCCGCGCGCGGTCACCGTCGGCCTCCGCTTACCGGTCGGCCGACCATCCAAGAGACATGAGAGAGTCCTCCCCAGTTGCAACGCCGCGCAGCCAGGCGGCTGCAGCTATGCACCATCGCGTCGCCTCAGTCTCTCGGATGTGTGCGACTTGGTGGGCGGCCATTGCAGCTATGCTCGCGTACTTCGTGTGCGCGTACGCGCCGGAGCCGTGACAACAACTGATGGCTACCTGTGATGCTGCTGACTACTGTGTTTTCCTCTCAGGCACTGGTGGTGGCAGATCCGGCATTTGTGGCGGTGACCATGGTGCAAGGTCTTGTGCGTGGTATCCTATTTTCTCCTCGCTCTTGTGAGAACCGAGATGAAATAAAATTAATTCTACTAGGGTCATTTTAGATCTTCAGAAATCTCACGGTAGTGTTTTTTTTTAAGAAAAGGAGGTGACAGGTAGTGGGTTTGTTGCTGATGCTATGTTGACTATTTGTCAGATCAAAGTATCTGGTTTGTTAGACCGGCAGTGGCAAGACCCACATGAAGCTTGCGGATATAGAGGAACAATGATAACTGTTGTTTGACGCCTAGAGTGTTTGTGCACCTGTTCTTAAGAATCCAGAAAGCGGGCTTTGATGATATTGATTCAGATGTCTAATTTTGTGCTGTAGAGGTGTACTATCTCATAAGATAAACTTTTCAATTATTATTTGCAGGAAAAGGAAGTAAGAATAGAAGAAAATCTCGGTTTTACTTGTAGATGCTCATTCCTGGAGATATACAATGAGCAGATTTTGGACTTGCTCAATCCAAATGCAACAAATTTACAGGTAATCATGTAAAATGTAGTATCTACATATAGCTATTAATTTGGTCGTTGCATCTTTGTCGTGATACTGTTCGGAAATTTTTACAAATTTTGCTTCTAACATCACTGGATCTACCTTCTTAGTTATGATTTTCTTTTGCAGTTAAGAAAGGATGTGAAAAGGGGTATGCATGTTGAGAATCTGACTGAAAATGAGGTTTCTAATGCCCGAGAAGCAATGCAACAACTTAACAAATCCATCTTGGACATTGACATGACCAGAGAAACTTGTTACGTTGATCTCTCCCGTGTGGGCCCAACGGCCCAATGGACCCCTGATCCGCGCCCTGATCGGGGGCGCCCAACCACAATATGGTTGACGGGCCCCTGTCACGCAGCGCTACATAAAGAGGTGGGGGCCGGCGGCACGCAGTACGAGGTTCACCGCGTTGCCAGGCTTCCCACCGAAAACCCCGACCCGATCTAGGTCTAGCGCTGACAGTGACGGGAAGCTCCGCCGCCGCCACTGCCCACACACCGCCGCCATCCACTCCCTGCCATCACCGACACCGTCACCATGGCCGGCACCGGGAGTTCCTCATCTGCACCTGGACAAGGTAGGTTCACCGGATCTCCTAGCCCACTCCAATCTAAGGTTCTATCAATGGTATCAGGTAGCCAGATCGGGCTAGAAGATTTTCGGTAAAAAGAAAACAAAGAAAGGAAAAGGATCCCCAAACCCCAAAGAACCCTAGCAGGGCAAAGAAAAGCAATCAAAAGAACCAACAGTTGACCGGAGAAGGCCTTGGGCCGCCGGCAAAGAGCGCCGCCGTCAGGCCGCGCCTGTTCCCCTCGATCCCCACACGCATCAGCAAGCCGAGGTGTGGGGACGAAGAATCACCCTGCAAAGGGCAAAGGGGGCACCGCAGCCACGCCGTTCGACGGCGGCGCGCTTCCGCTAAGTGAAACGCGCCACCGGCGAAGGGAAGGCAATGGCGCCACAGATCGTCGCCGAACGCACAGGAGAGCAGGGAACCGCTCCGTCGCGCCTCACTCGCTGCTCTCTGCCACTGGATTCGGTGGATGGGGAGAAAAAGAGAGGGAAAGGAGAAAGAAAAGCGCGCTGCGGCCAGGCACGGTGGTAGTTGACGCACTCGCCTGCGAGCTGGCACGGCACGGTGGTCCGGCGCGCGGGACACCGCCAGGGGTGCAGAGGAGGCGAAGCTGTGTCTCCCTCACGATCTGCCATAGTTGAGAAAAACGGAAAGAGAAAGGGGAAGGGAGAGGACGCGCGCACGGCGCGGTGGCTTTCGCTACCGCCGGCGGCGGCCGGACCGGGCGGCCGGGGCGCAGCCCCGTGCTTCCGCCGACAAGAGAGGCGAGAGAGGGGGCGCAGGGGCGGAATGGGCTAGGTTTCGGTCGGGAATCGATCGATCGAGGCGTTTTGTTCTAGCGAGAGGCGCGGTCGTCCGTCGGATCGCGATGGACGGCGCAGATCAAAACCCTAGCTCCGCCCTGGGCCACTGGGCCTAAAGCGAAGGAGGCCAGCAGCCGGCCGCTGGGCCGGGGCTAGCTGCCAGCGGGCGCTATCGCGCGAGCTGGGCTGAGGCCGCAGCCGCGGGCGGCCCAGGCCGAGTCGGGCCGGTTGCTGCTGCAGTTTTCTTTTCTGTTTTAATAGTTTTGTCCAGATTTTCCTTTTGGGCAGATTTCATAAATAGTTTTTCTATCCAAATTATTTTTCCTACGAAAATCTTTTGTTTAGAAAATAGAAAAGTAAACAAAAAAGTTCTGAAAATGAAAATAGAAAATTTTCAGAAAAAGAAATGTTCATGAATTTTACAGAGAAAATAATAAAGTTCATGAATCTTTTATTTAATCAAAGAAAAGTTTCTGTAAAAATTAAAAAGTTTGTGAATTTTTATTCACATTTTTCCGCTGCGTAAATAAATAATTAGTGCTCTTTAAAAGAAAATAAAAGTTTAAAAGGAATTATGTTTTTAAGAGCATGTTAAAGTGATTATTAAAATAAATATGATTATGTTATTTTTTATGACCAACGTTATTAATAACATGATCATGTTTTATTATTGAGATTTAGAGGTGCATTTATTTCTAATATTTTGCCCAACGGTAATATAGATTTAATTGCATAGACAATTGTATGTTTTAATTTGACCAACGTTAGATTATTGCATATGATTGTTTTATTGATGTCACTTAAATTGTGATTTCAGGAGGTTTTCACTTGATGAGTTGCCTAAAAGAAGTTCCGACACTCAGAGGTGACAACCACACTAAGTGGAGGAAGAAAGTTGAACTGGCATTTGTTTGTGCTGATCTTGACTGGGTTGTGGAGAAACCACAGCCAATCAGACCCACAGAGCTAGTAAGAGAGGTCACTGATGATGATGCTGCATGGGCTAAAAAGAAGGGGGCTATGCTTCTTTGGAGCAGTCCTACCTCATAGATAACCAAGAGTGGGTCAATGCAAACAAAAAGTGCATGGCTTTTATAAAGAATACAATTGAGAGCGTCATTGTGGGCTCCATTGCAGAGTGCACTTCTGCAGGGGAGTTGCTTGCAAAGATAAAGAGCCAGTTCACTGGCTCTTCAAAGATCTATGCCACCCAGGTGTTAGAGCAACTGGTGACAGAACGCTACACAGATGATAGTCGTGGAATAAAAGAGCACATCCTCAGGATGAGTAATATGGCAGCAAAGCTCAAGCCCATGAATGCGGATTTGGAGATCAAACAGCACTCCTGGTCCATCTGGTCATGACTTCACTGCCACAGGAGTTTGCAACTTTTGTTGTAAACTATAATATGTCACTTGGAACATGGGACATTGAAAAAACAATAGCAATGTGTGTCCAAGAAGAGGACAGACTTAAAGCCGCACATGGTGGTTCAATCAACTATGTGAAGGATTGGAAGAAAAAAACTACAATCAAAACAATAAAAGTTCTCCTTCAAAGAATGGAAAAGCCCCCTATCAGCATCAGCAACAGCCTTTCTCAGTGAACAAAGACACGTGTCTCCACTGCAAGCAGAAAGGGCATTACAAGAAAGACTGCGCTGCTTGGCTAAAGTCAGTCATGGCAAAAAGAGGTAACAGTATAGTTTCATTTGTCAATGAATCCTTGTATACACAGTTTTCAAAATCCACTTGGTGGATTGATTCCGGAGCAACTGTTCATGTTGCAAATTCTTTACAGGGATTCCATTCGACACGAACTACGCTAAGAAGTGAAAGACGCATTGAAGTCACAAACGGAGTTGAAGCAGAAGTTTAAGCTGTCGGTGATATCTCCTTGGAGTTAGCTGGCGGATTCAATCTTCTACTTAGAGATGTTTTATTTGTTCCATCATGTCATAAAAACTTAATTAGTGTTTCTTGTTTGGACAAAGATAATTATGAATGTCATTTTGGACATGACAAGTGTGCCATTTGGTATAATAATGCTTATGTGGGTGATGCTTTACTACATGATGAGCTTTATTTGTTATCACTTCGTGAAAAAGTTTATTCCGTTTGCAATGTGAAAGAAAATGTTTCCGTGTCGAATAAAAAGCAAAATAAAAGAAAAAGAACATTCGACTCATCGAAATTATGGCACTGTCGCTTGGGCCATATTTCGAAGGGGAGAATAGAAAGATTAGTTAAAAGTGAAATTCTTTCTCCGTTAGAATTTTCAGACTTAGAACAATGCATAGATTGCGTTAAAGTAAAGTACGTAAAACAAATCAAAAAAGGTGCAATCCATAGCACAGGCACACTAGAAATCATCCACACTGATATTTGTGGACCATTTCCGGTGAAAAGTGTGGATGAATATGACTCGTTCATAACATTCACAGATGATTACTCTCGCTATGGATATATTTATCCAATCAAAGAAAGATCTGAAGCATTGGATAAATTTAAAATATTCAAAGCTGAAGTTGAAAATCAGCATGATAAAAGAATAAAGATAGTTAGGTCCGACCGTGGGGGAGAGTACTACGGTCGGCACACTCCATATGGCCAAGTCCCTGGATCTTTTGCAAAGTTCTTGCAGGAGACTGGCATAGTTGCCCAGTATTCAATGCCGGGCGAACCTCAGCAAAATGGAGTAGCTGAAAGGCGCAACCGTACACTTATGGATATGGTGCGCAGCATGATGAGTTATTCCAACTTGCCATTGGGATTATGGATGGAGGCGCTTAAAACCGCCATTCACATTCTCAATAGAGTACCAAGCAAGTCGGTGCCCAAAACACCGTACGAGCTATGGACAGGAAGGGTGCCATCCCTACAACACTTCAGGGTGTGGGGGTGCCCTGCTGAGGCCAAAATGTTTAATCCAAACATTGGAAAGTTAGATCCCAAAACAGTGAGTTGCCACTTCATTGGCTATCCAGACAGATCAAAGGGTTTTTATTTCTACTGCCCAGACAGATATACAAAGTTTGTAGAAACGAGACATGCAGTCTTCTTAGAGGACGAAATGATGAGGGAGAGCTTGGTAGCTCGGAAAATTGATCTTGAGGAGAAGAGGGTGCATGCACCTAATCCGATGATTCAGGCTCCATTTTTCTCACTACCAGTTGCAACTCCACCCATGACAACTATGGGGGCAGACCTGGAACCTGTCCGCCAGGAGCCGACTGAACCCGTTGTTGAGCATGAAAGGGAGGTGCAGCAGCAAATTTTAGAAGAAGTGCCAGAAGTTGAGGCACAGAATGTGCCAGAAACTGAGGCCCTTAGAAGGTCTACAAGACCAAGAAAGTCAGCTATTTCTACTGACTTTAAAGTTTATAACACAGAAATGGTTCATATGAAAAAATATCCCACCTCATATGAAGAAGCCATGAGAAGCCCTCATTCATCGATGTGGATGAAGGCAATGGAGGACGAGATGAAATCAATGAGTTCCAAAGATATTTGGGACTTAGAGGAAATTCCTAAAGGAGCCAAATCAGTAGGCTGCAAATGGGTCTACAAAATTAAGTATGACTCTAAAGGGAATATAGAAAAATATAAAGCACGACTCATGGCAAAAGGATTTACACAAAGAGAAAGAATAGATTACAAAGAGATATTTTCTCCGGTCTCATGTAAGGATTCCTTCAGAATCATAATGGCATTAGTTGCTCATTTTGATTTAGAGTTACATCAAATGGATGTAAAGACGGCATTTCTGAACGAAGATTTAAAAGAAAATGTCTACATGAAACAGCCCAAAGGTTTTATCATGGAAGGCAAGGAAAATATGGGATGCCGCCTAAAGAAATCCATTTATGGATTAAAGCAAGCCTCTAGGCAGTGGTATTTAAAGTTTAATCAAATGATTAAAAGTTTTGGATTTAAAGAAATATTGAGGATAACTGCATTTATGCAAAGTTTAAAAATGGGAAATATATTTTTCTAATCTTGTATGTGGATGACATTCTGCTTGCTAGCAGTGATGTAGTCTACTACAAGAAACAAAGAAGTTCTTATCCTCGAATTTTGACATAACAGATCTTGGTGAAGCATCATATGTTTTGGGCATAGAAATTCACCGAGATAGAAACAATGGAGTCTTAGGACTATCGCAGAAAGCATATTTGCAGAAGGTTCTTAAAAAGTATAATATGCATGCGAGTAAAGCCACACCTGCTCCTATAGTTAAGGGCGATAATTTTGGGAAATTTCAATGTCCCAAGAATCAGTATGAGATCGATCAAATGAAAGGAGTACCATATGCTTCGGCAGTTGGCAGCTTACAGTATGCACAAGTGTGCACTCGCCCTGACTTAGCCTTTATCACCGGGGTACTCGGTAGATATCAAGAGAATCCAGGCATAGAGCACTGGAAGATGGTAAAGAAAGCATTGCGTTATGCGCAAGGCACGAAGGACTACATGCTAACATACAGGAGATCTAATTCCCTACAGATAAAAGGGTATTCAGACACAAATTTTGCGGGGGGACAAAGATGATAGAAAATCCACGTCAGGATACGTATTCACCCTCGCTGGGGGAGCTATTTCGTGGAAAAGCTCCAAACAGTCGACAGTTGCATCATCCACGATGTATGCAGAATTCATAGCATGCTTCGAAGCCACGGGCAGGGATATGGCTAAAGAAATTTGTACCCGACTTGAAAGTGGTAGATTGTATTCACAAACCACTAAAGATGTACTGCGACAATCAGCCCGCGGTATTTTACGCTCACAACAACAAGTCGAGTAATGCTGCCAAAACAATAGAGATAAAGTACTATGTTGTGAAAGATAAAATCCAAGATCAAACTATAAGTCTCGAGCATATAAAGACAAAAGATATGCTTGCGGATCCGCTAACGAAAGGCTTACCACCCAATGTGTTCAAGGAACACTTAGCCGGCATGGGTTTAAGGGAAAGCCTTATGATTCCTGGATAGGCCCAAAAGGAACAGAATTTGTTTCTGAACCAAAACGTATGTTGTAGCTGTATGATTCTACCGGCATTTAAGCTGTGACGATGAAACATGCTCTATGTACCAATATATGATGAAACAAATAAACTAGAATGTATAAGGTTAAAAGTAAAGTTGAGATCAAGGGGGAGAATGTTAGGTTGATCTCTCCCGTGTGGGCCAAATGGCCCAACGGACCCCTGATCCGCGCCCTGATCGGGGGCGCCCAACCACAATATGGTTGACGGGCCCCTGTCACGCAGCGCTACATAAAAAGGTGGGGGCCGGCGGCACGCAGTACGAGGTTCACCGCGTTTCCAGGCTCCCCACCGAAAACCCCGACCCGATCTAGGTCTAGCGCTGACAGTGACGGGAAGCTCCGCCGCCGCCACTGCCCACACACCGCCGCCATCCACTCCCTGCCATCACCGGCCACCGTCACCATGGCCGGCACCGGGAGTTCCTCATCTGCACCTGGACAAGGTAGGTTCATCGGATCTCCTAGCCCACTCCGATCTAAGGTTCTATCGAAACTATCTCATGTTTGGTGACCAAGGCTACTACTCATACACTTTCAAGTGGATGGACTCAACTAGAGATGGTATTTGTTGCTGATTGACGTGCTTGAGTTCTTTTTTCCTGTCAAAGATTCATTAGTGAACTGACATCGACATGATTTACAAATTATTGTAATAACTTGTAGAAGATATTTAGTTTCTCTTGCACATTGGATACCGGACGCCTGATGCTGTCCCTATAGCTGCCTCGAACATGATGTGCAGTACTGCATGGTCTGGGACAATTTTGTGTGCTCTGTTCAATAAGGAATAGTTTGAGAAGATTGCCTTTTGCTCTAATTACTGGAATTATGCACTTTGGCCCCCCGCGCCGCCTCATCTGAGGCGACTCGGGGGCAAACCCTAATCGCTCCAACCCGCTCCTCCCTGCGCGTCCCCCCTCTCCGCCGCCGCCTGAGGTACTCACCAGCGCCGCTGCATGGTACTGGTGAAGGTGGCGGCGGGGATCCAGGCGTCTCCTCCTCGGGCGGGGAGCCTCGGATCCATGGCGGCAGCCCTGGCTGGTGGCACGCGGCGCAGCTTGGCGGCGAGCGGCGCCGGCGTGGACAGGTGGGCCACTTCCCTGGCCATGTGGATGGCTGGGAGGTGGTGGGCTTCGGCTGCGCGGCGGTTCCTCCCTGGATGTTGGTGGCCATGGTGATGTTCGTCTTCGACCCCGATCTACTCCGATCTGCAGCAGATCCGGCCCTTGGTGGCTTCGGTCACCGTCCTGGGTGTTGGCCTTGCAGATCCGGTGGCTGGAAGGGTTTCGGGGAAATCTCTTGGCCGGCGTGGCGGTCACTCCGATGGCAGTGCCTTTGGGTGTTGGTTCCCTCGATGGAGGCTTCGGAGAGGACCTCCTTCCTTCCACCCCTCCCAGGAGCTCAGGTGAAAACTTCAGACCCCCCTGTTCCAAGCGACGATGACACCACGATGGCGTGCTCCTTCCTGAAGGCGTTGCTCGGGGGCTGCTCAAGCGGCGGTGGAAGTGGTGGCGGTTCGGTATCGACACATGCATTCTGGTCAGCTTTATCTTGGAGGCTGCGGCGACGTAGGCGACGCTCGTCTGGTGGAGCTACTGCCGATGGTCGAGGCATCGTCGGCAGTCTGCGCCATCAGGCTCGGGGTGCTCAAGGGGAAACCCCAGATCTGGGTCTTCCGGATCGGATGATGATGGCGTTCTATTGCTTTCCCTTCTGGGGGCATCGTTTTGGAGCAAGTGCTGGCTGGAGGGATGGTGGAGCGGTGCTTCATCTCACACATTGATGGCGGCGGAGATCGATGGCATGGCGCTGTGGAGACTCGACGTCCGATGCGCAGAGATTGGCTCGCGCAGGAGGAGGTTGCTGTCTGGCGTCATGGTGACGTCGATGGCAGAGTGGCCAGACAAGGTAGAAGCCTCAATATGTTCTGAAGACCTGTGGAAGATGGCGGCGACGACACACGAGTGCGTCTGACCGGATTGTGCCCCAGACCCGGTATGTGGCTCGGCTGGGGCTTCCGAATGAGTTTCAGCTTCCGACTTTTGATATTAGGCTTAGGTGAGTGGTTTGGGTAGTGGCCCAGCTAACACCCCTTCATCATATTGGATAGGAGTAGCGGCATATGTTGCCAAGATGGTGGATTCAGATACATTGTTGTAATACTTTGTACGGTCCTCGAGAATAATCAATAAAGTGGCCGTATGCATCTCCCAGATGCAGAGGCCGGGGGTCATCCTCCTTTTCTAAAAATAAAAAACTGGAATTATGCACTTCCGGTCATTTATGTTTGGTTTTTTCCTTTTACTACAGAAGAACCGGTTATGTTGTGTTTCTTTTTTGCAGAATGTTGAAAAATAGAATCTCTATTGGCTGGAATATGCAGGTAATGCGAACACTAACAGGGGATATCATAATGTCAACTCAAATTAATTGCCCATTCATCATTGTGTCTTCTCTATAGCAATCTGAATTTGTCTCTTCTTGCGGTTATTTGATTGGTTGGCTTGCACAAAACTTTTAAAAAAAGATTTCTAACATGTGTTTGCTGGTTCTTTGTGAAGATAAGCTTGGTTCCTTTTTTTATCAACCAGGGAAATGAAAGGATGCGCCGTAGATTTTAGTTTATTTATCATGTTATTAATCCCTATTTATAGCCATTGTATAATTAGCAATAGAGAAATGTTTGCTGATATTTTTTACCTGCAAGAGCAAGACCATAGTACTTTCATGAGACCCTTCATAAGACCTCACAACCAGCCATATATGTGTGTCCTCTTTATGCTAGGGTGCTATATGTGCAGTGTGCTATCTTCAGGAGTGTGCATTATGTTCCAAAAGTTTTGTATTTCTGAACCTGCTGAATTTAGATCAAAAGATATTTTGTATTTCTGAACCTGCTGAATAAATCAAAAGATGTTGTTCCTCTGCCTGTCGAAATTAAATTAAAAGATGTTGTCACTGAAAAATCTCAAGCAGACAGTGAGTTCTGCTGCTACTTCTGTAAAGGAGGTTCACGTCCAGCGCTCGCAACTTGCGGCCGTACTCGACCTCCCGGCCATCGTATAGCCTCTTATGTTGTCTTCAGTCTGCATTTTTTTCTTCTAGAATACGCACGAGTGTGAGTATCATATAGAAAGGAGTGGGGGAAAGAGCCCCATTCGCATAAAATTCTTACAGCGTATTACATGCAAGAGTCCACACCCTGAGGGTCATCTAGGAAGCTAACTAACTACTCCCTAGCTAGGCCTCCGAGGAAGGTGGTGAAATCACCTTTGAGGAGGCCAGCGGTACTCCACGCTCTACCTTCTTTCTCCATGTTAGCAATCACGGCCGTAGCAGAAGGAATTGCTCTGTCGAAGACGATGGCGTTTCGATGCTTCCATACTTCCCACAGTCGAGAGAGAGAATGGTGCGGCTGTCCTTGGCTTTGATATCTATCGCCTTGCAAGAATTGCACCAAGATATCAACTCCACATCGGGTATCGGCATCCACTACGGCTTGCGTAGGGCCTCCAGAACCATATGCCACACTGACCTCGCAAAGACACAAGACATTAAAATGTGGTTGATGGTCTCCATGTCTTGGTCGCAAAAAGGACATGCCGGCTGATGAGGAAGGCCACGCCGCGCCAAGCGATCTGAGGTCCAACATCTATTCCGTGAGGCAAGCCAGGTGAAGAACCTACACTGCAATGGGGCTTTAGATTTCCAGGCCATACCCGCATATGCAGCCACCTCAAGGCCCCAAAATTTGGAGGCGTACGCCGATCGCACCGAGTAATTGCCATCGTCCTCCCAAGCCCATCGGACCTGATCTTGCGTACCCGTGGTGAGCATGATTGTCGTCGTCCTGTCCCAAAGGAGGAGAAATTCCTGCAGTGTCTCCTCATCCATGTCCGGGCCTACCTCAAGCACCCAAGATCCACCTTGTATTGCGTCGGAGACTGACCTGACCTCTCAAACACGCTGCGGGATCCTCGCATATAATCTTGGGGCCAACTCTTGAACCCTAAAACCTTGAAGCCACCGGTCCTCCCAAAACAGAGCATTCTTGTCGTCTCCCACATGCGTGATTGCGGCTGTTCTAAAAATTGATCGCGCTTCATCTGGAATTCTGATCTCGAAACCTCTCCAAGGTCGTGATCTGTCTGTACATTGTAGCCATGCCCAGCGGGCCTGGAGCGGAAGTTGAGCCAGTGTAGGTCCAGTATGCCTAGGCGTCCAGCCCATTTGGGCGTGCAAACACTCTTCCAAGCCACCTTGCACCACCATTGGCCTCATCCTTCCCGCACTAGAAAAAACCTCTACAGATCTTGATGATGGCCTTGATTGTCTGCGGGGGAAGGCTCAGGGCTAGCATGGCATGAACCGGGATTGCGCATAGCACGGACTTTACCAGGATGAGCATGCTGCCTAGGCCTTCAGTCTGCATTGGTACGTCTGGGTTGGTAGATTGTCGCTCTCTATGATGATTTCTGTTGACACACAAACATGAAGCTAGCTTTAGAGTTTTAGAGAAAAACAGAGTAACTGGAAGAAGAAAGGAGAGGTAGCAGTATTTTCGTCCGGGCTACACATGCCCTTGTTTTTCTCCCTTTTCATGATTCAGTTGTGGTTCAACTCACCCAGACAGAAACGCATTATGTCAGTTTTGAAAAAAAAGGCACGCCGATGCACTTTCGCACATCACAGTTGTTCTTTTTTACTTATAGGATCTGTGGTTATAGAAATTCCTACTATGTAATGTAAAATTTAACTATCAACTTGTGCAGAAAATGAGTGTTTGTGTCCTCTACCGTGCAATTTTCTTCTGAACAACTGACCAAACGCATAGCACCAACAAACAAAATTATTGCACTATATTCGTGACAACACATAAAGCTTTTTATTGCACTATACACATAACATCTGTAGATCACTTAAAGCACACGATTGATCTGCTTTAGCAAAGCATAAGTAATTTCCCCTATTTTTATTCTGCTTAAGTACACTTCAATTCTTAATGTCCAATTGTCATGCATTTTTAAGGCTGGAAATGTTCCTCGGCAGCTTAATTATTTGGTTTGTTCATCTACATGTGAGAATGAGATGCTCATGAAAACTAGGTTGAGTTGCAACCTTCTCATTCTCCCCTGTTTTCGCACTACGTACCTACAAGATATGCTCCCCCCCTTCTTTATTTGTCTTGCATGGCTGGAATGATCAGACTTTGTACTGGATTTGTTCATTGATTCCTTTTACCATTGTGAAGGACCATGGAGACAAATGCAACACTTACGACCCTTTTGATATGTTGCCAAGCTCTTTTACTCCTCTTGAACTATTAAATTCTGCAAACTTTGAGTCTTCTGAGTTATGTTCCCATGTCCTAAGGTATTACGAAGGAACAATAAGCAGTGAACCATGTCTGCAAATATTAATAAATCAATTGTGCGTTGCATCCATCATTATTAAGCATAGCAGCCCTCGGAAAGAAAGGATTTAGCATTTCAATAATAGTTACAAGTTTTGGCCCCTTTGTAATTAGGGAAATCCTTTCCATCCCGGCAAAAGATTTTTTTGGATAGATTTGGTTGTGACCCATGCCACACAAAAGCTACTCTTCAAGAGCATATGCAGAAGATGTCATATGTTGAGTGTGTTGATACATACTTTCATCTGGCTAAGTTAACTATCATGACAAGTATTTAGTAGGTCATAGGAATTAAGGGATGAAAACTTGTTCTCATATGAATGGTGTTCTCCAAGCTGTGCGCTCCTTCAGGTTCCACGTCGATTCTTACTATGTGTGGCGATTCTTAATTGTTGATGGGTGTCCTTTCTATCATGGGTCTCAAATGGAAGCCAACTTTTCAACATTTCATACACTCCACTTTTTCATTCGCAACAACTACTATAACATATGACATACACAACAAGATCAGCTGATGGTCTACATACCACGACGCTTTCTTCTTGAAACCAGTCTAGCTGCCAAATTAGAAATTCATGGATACACTCGCTGGAACAGGTCCCTCAATAGAACTAAGCATATGTTGTGATTGATCTACCAAGCCAGCCAGGAAACTTCAAAGAAAAAAATAAGCTCTAGAAGCAGCAAAGGAAATTGTTGCCCAAGCATGCTCGGGATACACTTGTGCTCACTATAATACTATTATCAAAGTTGCAAAGAGAAACATGTTTTCAATGTAAGAGAAGGCATGCACAACACTGGCAATTCAAGATGGCACGTTAGCAGATAACTACTTAGCAAAAATGGATTCACGAGACATGCTAAGATTCTGGCAATGATAGGCAACAATTTTTCCGACGTCATACTAATACATATCTATACTCAATAAACTAGGCATCAATTATCTAATACACCTTGGATCGCGTGGAACAATTTGCAGAATCTATATACCACTTCATCACAGGCACCAATCCCACGGAAGGTTGCACTAGAATGATATAAGTTACAAATAAATGCCATGCTTTTAGTCTTATTACACAAGCGTCAAAGTGTAGTTCTCATTTTATAAGATGTAGCATTCATGCTAATAAAAAATGTATCCTTCCCAAGTTGTTGATTTTACCGTGTTTAATCTTATTATAAATGTATCAACATGTGCTTCATGTTCCTTGATATGCACCACGCATGATGGCAATAAATGTATCATTTTCAATTTACTTTTATGCATGTCTTCCTTTTTTATGATCACAATCTTACTCACATACTTCCTTCAAATTAAAATTTATAGCATGTAACATGTAAACAACATATACAAACATGGCGTATCGGCTGGGCGCGGCGTGTCGCCGCGCGGGCATTGCTAGTTACTAGCTAGCTTGCAAAGGAAATTAGGGTTCTACTTGTAGTAGTAGTATAAAACAAAACAGGGATATCTCAACTTCTACTGTACGTAGTTTATTACAAGTAGGATTTTTTTTTTGCTGCACAAGTAGGAGGCACAGGGATATATAATGATGAAAAAAATTGCAGTTGCACCACTCGTTCGTTAGGTACGAGGACATGGCAATTCCGAATGTTTTAGATGACAAGTTTAGTTAGGCGAGGATGACAACTTTAATACGCAAGCATGGCAACTTCATGCTTCAGTTTATTTTTGACATAAACTTACCATGTGTCACTGAAATTGGAATTGCCATTGAAAAACGTCAGCACTGGAGTGCCACACACCTTTTTTACCTGATGTATGACTTATCATTTGGGTCGTAATATACCGGCCGGGTTGATTTGCTTACCTGCCGACGCATATATGCAATCGATCATGCCTGCGTAGTCGCTACCAATGTTGGTGCCGCTGCCACCGCGTCACATATATCATCAACTTGCTTTGTGGTCACCACGTTCCCGGCCGGCCGGCAGCTGGTTTGACTCATCACAAACGTGCGCTCCAAACGGCCGGAATACACACATGCATGCCTGCGATTTCCCCCGTAATTGAGACTATAAATACGCATGCGGAACAGCAAGTTTTCCTCATCCCATCTTCCCTCGATCGAACAGGAGTAGTTGACCCGAGCAGAGGAAGATGGCCAAGCTTGCCCTTCTCGCCGTGCTCGCGCTGCTCGGTTCCGTGGCCAGTCAAGCATCCGGCTACGGCTACACCTATCCCAACCCCACTCCCATCATACCACCGCCCCCACCGGCTACTCCTCCGCCGAGCCCTTCCCCACCTCCACCGGCTACTCCTCCGCCCAGCCCTACCCCTGGCCCTACACCGGGCTATCCTAGCCCAACTCCCACCACGCCGGCCACGCCCCCACCGGTTTCTTCTCCGACGAGCCCTACCCCACCTCCACCGGCTACCCTCCCACCGAGCCCTACTCCTACCCCAGGCTATCCCACCACCAGTCCTACTCCCACCACGGCCTCGCCCCCACCGTCTTCTACCCCTACCCCGCCTCCACCTGCCACCGGGCTCAAGGTCGGCTACTACGATGACAAGTGCCCTGACGCGGAGAAGATCGTGCTGGACGCCGTGCGCAACGCCACCGCCGGCGTGAAGGCCGGGCTCATCCGCCTCTTCTTTCACGACTGCTTTGTCCAGGTACACATACATACATACGCAAGTGAAGTTTTAGAGATTGATATACGCCTAGTTGTGCACTCCACGACTGAGAAGCCAACTATGGTATCGTTGCATGCATGCATTTATGTTACTTGGGCGTGCTTTTCAGGGTTGCGATGCCTCTGTCCTGCTGAACAATGTCTCTGGCAAGCCTGAACCGGAGATGCTCGGTATCCCAAACTTGAGCCTGCGTGGCTTCGAAGTGATAGAGGCGGCCAAGAAGAAGATCGAGGAAAAATGTCCGGGTGTCGTCTCCTGCGCCGACATCGTTGCCTTCGCAGGCCGTGACGCCAGCAAGTTACTCAGCGGCTACAAAATAAACTTCAACATGCCGGCCGGCCGCTACGACGGATTGGTGTCCCTCAAAGACAAGACCCTCCCCAACCTGCCCCCACCCTTCGCCAACCTCACTACCCTCACACAAATGTTCGCCAAGAAGGGACTCAGCCAAACCGACATGGTTGCGCTTTCCGGCGCGCACAGCATCGGCCGCTCGCACTGCTCCTCCTTCCGCGACCGTCTCCAGCCACCGGCCAACGACAACTCCACCACGTCGATGGATGCCACTTACGCTGGGAAGCTGACCCAGGACTGCCCCGCCGGGAATGATCCCACGGTGCCGCAGGACTACAAGACCCCCGACGTGCTGGACAGCCAGTACTACAGGGACGTGATGGATCGCAAAGTGCTCTTCACCTCCGACGCGACGCTCATGACGTCACCAGAGACCAAGGAGCTGGTGGAAAAGTACACTTGGTGGTGGATCGGAGATTTCTTGTGGTACAGACATTTCGAGGATGCCATGGTGAAGATGGGCAATATCGAGGTGAAGAACAACACCAACGGCCAGATCAGGAAGAAGTGCGGGTTTGTCAACGAGCCCTACACCGGTTGATGATCTCTTGGACGGCAGAGACTGTTCAGTTCATGCTTTTTGAGTGTGCCTTCTGGTTTCCTTTCTAGTGTATTTTCCACTAAGCTTTTTCCTCGCTGGTTCATTTCATTCATTTGTGTTGTAATCCTTATTATGCCACTACTGTCAACTACCGGCAATACTTTATATTGAGAGTGATAAATCATTTTTTGTTTAGCATTATTTAGTATTGGGAATACTTTTTTTTGAAAACCCCACCATATATTAATTAATTTAGAATGTTAATACAATCATTCATTACAGCAGCTGCCACACATGCCGGAACACTATTAATAAGAATACCGTCAGACTTATTATTAAAACTAAACTTAGCTATCTCGTGGACCACTGTATTAGTTTTCCTGCTAATTTTGGAGATCTTCACATTCGCTAGCATCTTAGAATACTGAGAGCTTCTTTCTTTAGGTCAACAAGTGGAGATCTGTCAAACCTGTCATTTTCTAGAACACCCGCCACAAAAGAGCAGTCAGTTTCTAAAATGATGGGTTTGTGAAGGGTGATACCAATATACAATCCGGAGATTGTCGCTCTAAGTTCCGCTTCTTCAACACTAAAGCAGGCTCCAATATAATCCCAAGAGGAAATGACTACTTCTCCAGTATAATTTCTGACAACCACCCCCACACTCGCGGCGCTGATTGACTCCACAAAACTTGCATCGACGTTAATCTTAAATAACTCCCATCTAACATCCTTCATCTCCTCCTTATTCGAATCCTGGATGCCCTCCCCCAATTCCTTGCCTTTGTTACTAATCACTCCCTGCGTATTTGTGTGACAAGACGAAAAGGAAGCCCAATAATTATGTACAAAATTCAGAGAGGCTGAGATGGATTCTTTACCTTTCACAAAAATCAAATTATTCCTCAAATGCCAGGCTCTCCATATTGTGAATATAGTTTGTTCACGCATTGTCGGACTTAATTGATTCAGTAAAATCAGAAATCAATCTGGCCCAGTATTTTTAAAAATCACTTCGGCAGGCAAGTTCCACACCTTTCTCAAAGCCAAACGGAGAGCACGTGCCATTGGGAAGCTCACCAATGCATGAAAAGTGCACTCATCTTCGATGCCACAAATTGTGCATGTTCTCAGAATAGCTTGATGGTGTTTAACCCTGTTAACTTGAACCGCCAAACTATTAGTAGCCACCCGCCAAGCAAATATTCTAATCTTCTGGGGGACATTAGCTTTCCAGATAATATTCCAGATCCTCCTTTCCCCATTTACCGCTCCACTAGAATTTTCCAAATTTACCTTCGAGTCCATGAGGTTCTGAGCAAGCCTGTACGCACTCTTAACTAAGAACATGCCACTTTTCTCATGATGCCAAGCAACAAAATCTCCCTCATCCAAATTCAGCGTGCGCAACTTTAAAATTTCTTCTGCATCATGAGGGTGAAATAGATGCCTGGTCAGATTCTCATCCCACGTCCTAGTATCTGACCTGAATAACTCGGACACCCATTTAATTATTGTTCTGTTTTTCTTGGCAGTAATTTTCAGGCCAGACTCCCTAGGAATCCAATTGTTTCTCCATATGTTTATACTGGTCCCATCAACAACTCTCCAGATCACACCCTGTTTCAATAATTCTAGGCCATGCATAATACCTTGCCACGGAAGCGATGACGATTGCAGGAAGACAATATCAATAAGATGTCCATGCAGATAATATTTTGCTTTCATCACCTTAGCACACAAAGAGTCCGGAAAAACAAATAAGCGCCATGCTTGTTTGGCCAGAAGCGCTTGATTAAATAGCCTGAGGTCACGAAAGCCCATACCCCCTTCACCCGGGAATACTTTGAATTTGAATTGGAGTGTGCGGAAGTTATTAATTACGATCCAAAGCAAATCGAAAATGGATGTTTAAAGTTGCGATCCCATATGCCACTATCACTCCAGTTACCGAATGGTAATTAAGAATCTCCCATCGACGCAGCTAGGGCGGTCTCCATTTACCCCCTATTGCATCGATCTGGGAAGGAGCGAGGTAAGAGCTATCACCACCAATCTCCGCTTCCCACTACCATACCAACAGTAATAACCTTATAAAAAGGCATATGTTGGATGGTCGATTTCATCCAACATCAAAAAGATTATAAACACAAACATATAAAGTGGGTATCAAATTCTATTATGAAACGATCATAAACATACCAGGGTTCCTCCATGTCCCCAAGACCTAGGGAAACTACTCGCACATCGAGGGTTCAAACATCGCAGGATGAATCATGATGGTAGCGTTAGAACAATACACAAGTGGATCCGCATCGGTTAATGTATTACGAAGGGATTTAGATGGGATGCATGGTGATGATGGTGAGGGATGGTGTGGTGATGCCCTCTCGATGCGGTGATCCAGCGGCGGAGTCCTTGGATCAATTCCCCCTCCGGAGTCCTTACGGAGGCTAGGGTTCTTCATTTTGGGTGTGTTTCTCAATGTGTTGCGCCTCTCCTCTCAGATCCGTTTGCACGGCGGTAAAGTAGTTGATCAGGTATAAGCGTCGGCGACTGGTAGATCCCTGGTACGAGCCCATGCGCTCGTACCAGATGCCGTCGATCTCCCTAGAGCCTCTGCATCAGTTGTTTCTTCTCCCATTTATTTTGCTTCTTTATAGTGATATTTTATCACATTGCTTAGCGTGATTTATCACCATAAGTTGGCCTTCTTTTTCTAGACTCAAAAAAGTACCGTACATAACATCTTTGTGAGAACATACAGAACACAATAAAATCAGAAGAATCCTATTCTACGGAATGAAACAAAAGGTATACATTGTCACATAAATTGGTCTCGTCATTGCCCTCCGCCTGGATGTCCCTGACGTTATCATCAGCGGGTCCCTACGCTTGTCTCCGTGCTCTGGCCACCCATTCCGTGCTCGTCGTGGCCCCAGCCGTGACGTACATGTCTTTCTAGCCTTGCCCGCGGCTCTTCCGCACAGCGCCAGTGGCATTTTCAAAATTTATTTTAAACCGTTTTTCCAAGTGCCTTTGCCTTTACCGAGTGTAACACTCAGCAAACCGGTCATTTCCAGCCATCTGTATCGTCTGTTATTTATTTCTCATCAAGTTTAAATCTTTGCCAAGTACCTCATGAACACTCAGCGAATTCAGCTTTGTCGTCATAGCGTATGCCGAGACAGGTTTGTTGGGTGTAACACTTGGCAGAGCCTTTGCCGAGTGTGATTTGGTCTTCGCCGAGTATTTTTTATACTCAACAAACAGAGCATGCTAAAAAAATAGAGCGTTAGCTATAGGTAGCTTGACACGCATGCCATGTACAACACATAAACCAACCTATTATAAGGATTTCTAACACACACGAACACATCTTAATATGCCATGTGCGACTAAGCACATATCCGCATGTAGAAACTCAACTTAATTGTTGCACGTCCATCTTCACTTTATCCTTTATCTTCTTGCCGGGGCACACAGAAAAACTCTGACACAATAATACAATAGACACCACTCGTTAGTTATTTTAGTCACCACTTCTTAATCAAACAACCTCGCGTCATCATTCATGCATACTTCAGCTAGCTGAAGAATACCTTGCCCCTTCTTTGTTTGTTGACGTGGAGTAGGACACTCTCGAGCATAGTGTTCATACTCCTAAGTCCTAACAGTTATATCAACGAACTTTAGATATGTCAAACTTGTGGTACTTGTGCTTATCTCAGTCTCTAGTATGC
>NC_041383.1:165491106-165493980 GCF_002162155.2 Triticum dicoccoides
CCCAGACAGATATACAAAGTTTGTAGAAACGAGACATGCAGTCTTCTTAGAGGACGAAATGATGAGGGAGAGCTTGGTAGCTCGGAAAATTGATCTTGAGGAGAAGAGGGTGCATGCACCTAATCCGATGATTCAGGCTCCATTTTTCTCACTACCAGTTGCAACTCCACCCATGACAACTATGGGGGCAGACCTGGAACCTGTCCGCCAGGAGCCGACTGAACCCGTTGTTGAGCATGAAAGGGAGGTGCAGCAGCAAATTTTAGAAGAAGTGCCAGAAGTTGAGGCACAGAATGTGCCAGAAACTGAGGCCCTTAGAAGGTCTACAAGACCAAGAAAGTCAGCTATTTCTACTGACTTTAAAGTTTATAACACAGAAATGGTTCATATGAAAAAATATCCCACCTCATATGAAGAAGCCATGAGAAGCCCTCATTCATCGATGTGGATGAAGGCAATGGAGGACGAGATGAAATCAATGAGTTCCAAAGATATTTGGGACTTAGAGGAAATTCCTAAAGGAGCCAAATCAGTAGGCTGCAAATGGGTCTACAAAATTAAGTATGACTCTAAAGGGAATATAGAAAAATATAAAGCACGACTCGTGGCAAAAGGATTTACACAAAGAGAAGGAATAGATTACAAAGAGATATTTTCTCCGGTCTCATGTAAGGATTCCTTCAGAATCATAATGGCATTAGTTGCTCATTTTGATTTAGAGTTACATCAAATGGATGTAAAGACGGCATTTCTGAACGAAGATTTAAAAGAAAATGTCTACATGAAACAGCCCAAGGGTTTTATCATGGAAGGCAAGGAAAATATGGGATGCCGCCTAAAGAAATCCATTTATGGATTAAAGCAAGCCTCTAGGCAGTGGTATTTAAAGTTTAATCAAATGATTAAAAGTTTTGGATTTAAAGAAATATTGAGGATAACTGCATTTATGCAAAGTTTAAAAATGGGAAATATATTTTCCTAATCTTGTATGTGGATGACATTCTGCTTGCTAGCAGTGATGTTAGTCTACTACAAGAAACAAAGAAGTTCTTATCCTCGAATTTTGACATAACAGATCTTGGTGAAGCATCATATGTTTTGGGCATAGAAATTCACCGAGATAGAAACAATGGAGTCTTAGGACTATCACAGAAAGCATATTTGGAGAAGGTTCTTAAAAAGTATAATATGCATGCGAGTAAAGCCACACCTGCTCCTATAGTTAAGGGCGATAATTTTGGGAAATTTCAATGTCCCAAGAATTAGTATGAGATCGATCAAATGAAAGGAGTACCATATGCTTCGGCAGTTGGCAGCTTATAGTATGCACAAGTGTGCACTCGCCCTGACTTAGCCTTTATCACCGGGGTACTCGGTAGATATCAAGAGAATCCAGGCATAGAGCACTGGAAGATGGTAAAGAAAGCATTGCGTTATGCGCAAGGCACGAAGGACTACATGCTAACATACAGGAGATCTAATTCCCTACAGATAAAAGGGTATTCAGACACAGATTTTGCGGGGGGACAAAGATGATAGAAAATCCACGTCAGGATACGTATTCACCCTCGCTGGGGGAGCTATTTCATGGAAAAGCTCCAAACAGTCGACAGTTGCATCATCCACGATGTATGCAGAATTCATAGCATGCTTCGAAGCCACGGGCAGGCGATATGGCTAAAGAAATTTGTACCCGACTTGAAAGTGGTAGATTGTATTCACAAACCACTAAAGATGTACTGCGACAATCAGCCCGCGGTATTTTACGCTCACAACAACAAGTCGAGTAATGCTGCCAAAACAATAGAGATAAAGTACTATGTTGTGAAAGATAAAATCCAAGATCAAACTATAAGTCTCGAGCATATAAAGACAAAAGATATGCTTGCGGATCCGCTAACGAAAGGCTTACCACCCAATGTGTTCAAGGAACACTTAGCCGGCATGGGTTTAAGGGAAAGCCTTATGATTCCTGGATAGGCCCAAAAGGAACAGAATTTGTTTCTGAACCAAAACGTATGTTGTAGCTGTATGATTCTACCGGCATTTAAGTTGTGACGATGAAACATGCTCTATGTACCAATATATGATGAAACAAATAAACTAGAAAGTATAAGGTTAAAAGTAAAGTTGAGATCAAGGGGGAGAATGTTAGGTTGATCTCTCCCGTGTGGGCCAAATGGCCCAACGGACCCCTGATCCGCGCCCTGATCGGGGGCACCCAACCACAATATGGTTGACGGGCCCCTGTCACGCAGCGCTACATAAAAAGGTGGGGGCCGGCGGCACGCAGTACGAGGTTCACCGCGTTTCCAGGCTCCCCACCGAAAACCCCGACCCGATCTAGGTCTAGCGCTGACAGTGACGGGAAGCTCCGACGCCGCCACTGCCCACACACCGCCGCCATCCACTCCCTGCCATCACCGGCCACCGTCACCATGGCCGGCACCGGGAGTTCCTCATCTGCACCTGGACAAGGTAGGTTCATCGGATCTCCTAGCCCACTCCGATCTAAGGTTCTATCGAAACTATCTCATGTTTGGTGACCAAGGCTACTACTCATACACTTTCAAGTGGATGGACTCAACTAGAGATGGTATTTGTTGCTGATTGACGTGCTTGAGTTCTTTTTTCCTGTCAAAGATTCATTAGTGAACTGACATCGACATGATTTACAAATTATTGTAATAACTTGTAGAAGATATTTAGTTTCTCTTGCACATTGGATACCGGACGCCTGATGCTGTCCCTATAGCTGCCTCCGAACATGATGTGCAGTACTGCATGGTCTGGGACAATTTTGTGTGCTCTGTTCAATAAGGAATAGTTTGAGAAGCTTGCCTTTTGCTCTAATTACTGGAATTATGCACTTTG
>NC_041383.1:165495626-165503364 GCF_002162155.2 Triticum dicoccoides
CCAAGTTGTTGATTTTACCGTGTTTAATCTTATTATAAATGTATCAACATGTGCTTCATGTTCCTTGATATGCACCACGCATGATGGCAATAAATGTATCATTTTCAATTTACTTTTATGCATGTCTTCCTTTTTTATGATCACAATCTTACTCACATACTTCCTTCAAATTAAAATTTATAGCATGTAACATGTAAACAACATATACAAACATGGCGTATCGGCTGGGCGCGGCGTGTCGCCGCGCGGGCATTGCTAGTTACTAGCTAGCTTGCAAAGGAAATTAGGGTTCTACTTGTAGTAGTAGTATAAAACAAAACAGGGATATCTCAACTTCTACTGTACGTAGTTTATTACAAGTAGGATTTTTTTTTTGCTGCACAAGTAGGAGGCACAGGGATATATAATGATGAAAAAAATTGCAGTTGCACCACTCGTTCGTTAGGTACGAGGACATGGCAATTCCGAATGTTTTAGATGACAAGTTTAGTTAGGCGAGGATGACAACTTTAATACGCAAGCATGGCAACTTCATGCTTCAGTTTATTTTTGACATAAACTTACCATGTGTCACTGAAATTGGAATTGCCATTGAAAAACGTCAGCACTGGAGTGCCACACACCTTTTTTACCTGATGTATGACTTATCATTTGGGTCGTAATATACCGGCCGGGTTGATTTGCTTACCTGCCGACGCATATATGCAATCGATCATGCCTGCGTAGTCGCTACCAATGTTGGTGCCGCTGCCACCGCGTCACATATATCATCAACTTGCTTTGTGGTCACCACGTTCCCGGCCGGCCGGCAGCTGGTTTGACTCATCACAAACGTGCGCTCCAAACGGCCGGAATACACACATGCATGCCTGCGATTTCCCCCGTAATTGAGACTATAAATACGCATGCGGAACAGCAAGTTTTCCTCATCCCATCTTCCCTCGATCGAACAGGAGTAGTTGACCCGAGCAGAGGAAGATGGCCAAGCTTGCCCTTCTCGCCGTGCTCGCGCTGCTCGGTTCCGTGGCCAGTCAAGCATCCGGCTACGGCTACACCTATCCCAACCCCACTCCCATCATACCACCGCCCCCACCGGCTACTCCTCCGCCGAGCCCTTCCCCACCTCCACCGGCTACTCCTCCGCCCAGCCCTACCCCTGGCCCTACACCGGGCTATCCTAGCCCAACTCCCACCACGCCGGCCACGCCCCCACCGGTTTCTTCTCCGACGAGCCCTACCCCACCTCCACCGGCTACCCTCCCACCGAGCCCTACTCCTACCCCAGGCTATCCCACCACCAGTCCTACTCCCACCACGGCCTCGCCCCCACCGTCTTCTACCCCTACCCCGCCTCCACCTGCCACCGGGCTCAAGGTCGGCTACTACGATGACAAGTGCCCTGACGCGGAGAAGATCGTGCTGGACGCCGTGCGCAACGCCACCGCCGGCGTGAAGGCCGGGCTCATCCGCCTCTTCTTTCACGACTGCTTTGTCCAGGTACACATACATACATACGCAAGTGAAGTTTTAGAGATTGATATACGCCTAGTTGTGCACTCCACGACTGAGAAGCCAACTATGGTATCGTTGCATGCATGCATTTATGTTACTTGGGCGTGCTTTTCAGGGTTGCGATGCCTCTGTCCTGCTGAACAATGTCTCTGGCAAGCCTGAACCGGAGATGCTCGGTATCCCAAACTTGAGCCTGCGTGGCTTCGAAGTGATAGAGGCGGCCAAGAAGAAGATCGAGGAAAAATGTCCGGGTGTCGTCTCCTGCGCCGACATCGTTGCCTTCGCAGGCCGTGACGCCAGCAAGTTACTCAGCGGCTACAAAATAAACTTCAACATGCCGGCCGGCCGCTACGACGGATTGGTGTCCCTCAAAGACAAGACCCTCCCCAACCTGCCCCCACCCTTCGCCAACCTCACTACCCTCACACAAATGTTCGCCAAGAAGGGACTCAGCCAAACCGACATGGTTGCGCTTTCCGGCGCGCACAGCATCGGCCGCTCGCACTGCTCCTCCTTCCGCGACCGTCTCCAGCCACCGGCCAACGACAACTCCACCACGTCGATGGATGCCACTTACGCTGGGAAGCTGACCCAGGACTGCCCCGCCGGGAATGATCCCACGGTGCCGCAGGACTACAAGACCCCCGACGTGCTGGACAGCCAGTACTACAGGGACGTGATGGATCGCAAAGTGCTCTTCACCTCCGACGCGACGCTCATGACGTCACCAGAGACCAAGGAGCTGGTGGAAAAGTACACTTGGTGGTGGATCGGAGATTTCTTGTGGTACAGACATTTCGAGGATGCCATGGTGAAGATGGGCAATATCGAGGTGAAGAACAACACCAACGGCCAGATCAGGAAGAAGTGCGGGTTTGTCAACGAGCCCTACACCGGTTGATGATCTCTTGGACGGCAGAGACTGTTCAGTTCATGCTTTTTGAGTGTGCCTTCTGGTTTCCTTTCTAGTGTATTTTCCACTAAGCTTTTTCCTCGCTGGTTCATTTCATTCATTTGTGTTGTAATCCTTATTATGCCACTACTGTCAACTACCGGCAATACTTTATATTGAGAGTGATAAATCATTTTTTGTTTAGCATTATTTAGTATTGGGAATACTTTTTTTTGAAAACCCCACCATATATTAATTAATTTAGAATGTTAATACAATCATTCATTACAGCAGCTGCCACACATGCCGGAACACTATTAATAAGAATACCGTCAGACTTATTATTAAAACTAAACTTAGCTATCTCGTGGACCACTGTATTAGTTTTCCTGCTAATTTTGGAGATCTTCACATTCGCTAGCATCTTAGAATACTGAGAGCTTCTTTCTTTAGGTCAACAAGTGGAGATCTGTCAAACCTGTCATTTTCTAGAACACCCCCCACAAAAGAGCAGTCAGTTTCTAAAATGATGGGTTTGTGAAGGGTGATACCAATATACAATCCGGAGATTGTCGCTCTAAGTTCCGCTTCTTCAACACTAAAGCAGGCTCCAATATAATCCCAAGAGGAAATGACTACTTCTCCAGTATAATTTCTGACAACCACCCCCACACTCGCGGCGTTGATTGACTCCACAAAACTTGCATCGACGTTAATCTTAAATAACTCCCATCTAACATCCTTCATCTCCACCTTATTCGAATCCTGGATGCCCTCCCCCAATTCCTTGCCTTTGTTACTAATCACTCCCTGCGTATTTGTGTGACAAGACGAAAAGGAAGCCCAATAATTATGTACAAAATTCAGAGAGGCTGAGATGGATTCTTTACCTTTCGCAAAAATCAAATCATTCCTCAAATGCCAGGCTCTCCATATTGTGAATATAGTTTGTTCACGCATTGTCGGACTTAATTGATCCAGTAAAATCAGAAATCAATCTGGCCCAGTATTTTTAAAAATCACTTCGGCAGGCAAGTTCCACACCTTTCTCAAAGCCAAACGGAGAGCACGTGCCATTGGGAAGCTCACCAATGCATGAAAAGTGCACTCATCTTCGATGCCACAAATTGTGCACGTTCTCAGAATAGCTTGATGGTGTTTAACCCTGTTAACTTGAACCGCCAAACTATTAGTAGCCACCCGCCAAGCAAATATTCTAATCTTCTGGGGGACATTAGCTTTCCAGATAATATTCCAGATCCTCCTTTCCCCATTTACCGCTCCACTAGAATTTTCCAAATTTACCTTCGAGTCCATGAGGTTCTGAGCAAGCCTGTACGCACTCTTAACTAAGAACATGCCACTTTTCTCATGATGCCAAGCAACAAAATCTCCCTCATCCAAATTCAGCGTGCGCAACTTTAAAATTTCTTCTGCATCATGAGGGTGAAATAGATGCCTGGTCAGATTCTCATCCCACGTCCTAGTATCTGACCTGAATAACTCGGACACCCATTTAATTATTGTTCTGTTTTTCTTGGCAGTAATTTTCAGGCCAGACTCCCTAGGAATCCAATTGTTTCTCCATATGTTTATACTGGTCCCATCAACAACTCTCCAGATCACACCCTGTTTCAATAATTCTAGGCCATGCATAATACCTTGCCATGGAAGCGATGACGATTGCAGGAAGACAGTATCAATAAGATGTCCATGCAGATAATATTTTGCTTTCATCACCTTAGCACACAAAGAGTCCGGAAAAACAAATAAGCGCCATGCTTGTTTGGCCAGAAGCGCTTGATTAAATAGCCTGAGGTCACGAAAGCCCATACCCCCTTCACCCGGGAATACTTTGAATTTGAATTGGAGTGTGCGGAAGTTATTAATTACGATCCAAAGCAAATCGAAAATGGATGTTTAAAGTTGCGATCCCATATGCCACTATCACTCCAGTTACCGAATGGTAATTAAGAATCTCCCATCGACGCAGCTAGGGCGGTCTCCATTTACCCCCTATTGCATCGATCTGGGAAGGAGCGAGGTAAGAGCTATCACCACCAATCTCCGCTTCCCACTACCATACCAACAGTAATAACCTTATAAAAAGGCATATGTTGGATGGTCGATTTCATCCAACATCAAAAAGATTATAAACACAAACATATAAAGTGGGTATCAAATTCTATTATGAAACGATCATAAACATACCAGGGTTCCTCCATGTCCCCAAGACCTAGGGAAACTACTCGCACATCGAGGGTTCAAACATCGCAGGATGAATCATGATGGTAGCGTTAGAACAATACACAAGTGGATCCGCATCGGTTAATGTATTACGAAGGGATTTAGATGGGATGCATGGTGATGATGGTGAGGGATGGTGTGGTGATGCCCTCTCGATGCGGTGATCCAGCGGCGGAGTCCTTGGATCAATTCCCCCTCCGGAGTCCTTACGGAGGCTAGGGTTCTTCATTTTGGGTGTGTTTCTCAATGTGTTGCGCCTCTCCTCTCAGATCCGTTTGCACGGCGGTAAAGTAGTTGATCAGGTATAAGCGTCGGCGACTGGTAGATCCCTGGTACGAGCCCATGCGCTCGTACCAGATGCCGTCGATCTCCCTAGAGCCTCTGCATCAGTTGTTTCTTCTCCCATTTATTTTGCTTCTTTATAGTGATATTTTATCACATTGCTTAGCGTGATTTATCACCATAAGTTGGCCTTCTTTTTCTAGACTCAAAAAAGTACCGTACATAACATCTTTGTGAGAACATACAGAACACAATAAAATCAGAAGAATCCTATTCTACGGAATGAAACAAAAGGTATACATTGTCACATAAATTGGTCTCGTCATTGCCCTCCGCCTGGATGTCCCTGACGTTATCATCAGCGGGTCCCTACGCTTGTCTCCGTGCTCTGGCCACCCATTCCGTGCTCGTCGTGGCCCCAGCCGTGACGTACATGTCTTTCTAGCCTTGCCCGCGGCTCTTCCGCACAGCGCCAGTGGCATTTTCAAAATTTATTTTAAACCGTTTTTCCAAGTGCCTTTGCCTTTACCGAGTGTAACACTCAGCAAACCGGTCATTTCCAGCCATCTGTATCGTCTGTTATTTATTTCTCATCAAGTTTAAATCTTTGCCAAGTACCTCATGAACACTCAGCGAATTCAGCTTTGTCGTCATAGCGTATGCCGAGACAGGTTTGTTGGGTGTAACACTTGGCAGAGCCTTTGCCGAGTGTGATTTGGTCTTCGCCGAGTATTTTTTATACTCAACAAACAGAGCATGCTAAAAAAATAGAGCGTTAGCTATAGGTAGCTTGACACGCATGCCATGTACAACACATAAACCAACCTATTATAAGGATTTCTAACACACACGAACACATCTTAATATGCCATGTGCGACTAAGCACATATCCGCATGTAGAAACTCAACTTAATTGTTGCACGTCCATCTTCACTTTATCCTTTATCTTCTTGCCGGGGCACACAGAAAAACTCTGACACAATAATACAATAGACACCACTCGTTAGTTATTTTAGTCACCACTTCTTAATCAAACAACCTCGCGTCATCATTCATGCATACTTCAGCTAGCTGAAGAATACCTTGCCCCTTCTTTGTTTGTTGACGTGGAGTAGGACACTCTCGAGCATAGTGTTCATACTCCTAAGTCCTAACAGTTATATCAACGAACTTTAGATATGTCAAACTTGTGGTACTTGTGCTTATCTCAGTCTCTAGTATGCGAGAATGCTAGTTGCTCTTCTTCCCTGTCACGTTCATATCCGGTCAACATCAACTCGTAAGTCTTCAACCGCCTGATAAACATCACCGACATCACTGTCACATTACCCACAATTTAATAGTGCCAATGATCGGTAGAAATTTGTGACTAACGTCCAGTAGTACTTTTTCAGCAACTTTGATTTGAGAGCTTACATCTCATTAATAATGGAGGTTAGCTTCACTGCGAGTACATTAACCCATTCTGATTCTTTCATGCTGACCCTCTCAAACCCTCTCCTTAGATATTGTATACACATTATTTTATAGGATCATATCCACTTTGCATATCTTTGAGAGCCTCCAAATCTTGCTTCGTCGTCTTCTTCGATGTAGTCAGAAATCTTGCCTCGGACACGCCTTTGGCAATGGTAGAGAACACCTATTGGTCCTTTGTTTTGCTGAATATGTTGTTGCCTTCACCGTTGCCCCGACCCAATATGCACATCTCAAGATCGTCATCTTCGCAGCCTGCACCCCATAATAGTGTCCTTTGAGAATGGGAAAGACTCTGACCTTGCCTGGTGTAAACAGGTTGACACCAAAGTTTAACTATAACATTTTCCATTAATTTCAAATTATAAAGGGCCATAGCTAACATAATAGTGCTTAGTTTGGATCCAATCAGTAACTAACGCTTTTTGTGAAAGAAGAATAGACTAAAAGGGGTAGTTTTTGGGTAATCAATTAAAAGTGGTATGTATTTTGAACCCTAACCCAAAATATGGAAATTGCTTTTCCAATTACTCATACTAAATAGATCATAAACTGATCAAATGGACAAAATTTCACCATTTTTGGAATTGACATGAAGATGTGGTGCCTCCAATTAGTAAGCAAAATATATATCCCTTCGGTGCAGCCATGTGAAGGTTCTTATCTCATTTTGTTATTCCCTGCAAAATAACAAAATAACTGAAAAATGTAACTGTGACTGCATAATGTGCTAATTAGGAGCATCTAAAACCGGGCGCCTCAAACCCGCCTCATATGCCCGGGCGGGCTGCCCCGTCACTGTCCGGTCACTTTTTTTGACCTAGACGACCCCTCAAACATCCAGGCTGACTGGCATCCCTCATATCCAACTCAAATATGGGGCGGATATGGGGGCGTCCGGGCACACCCGCCACGTCAGACCCGACAGCCCGACCCCACCCCAAATTGCACCAAATCCACCCCCATCACTAGTGCAGAATCGTGCTATAGCACCGGTTCGTAAGGCCCTTTAGTGTCGGTTCTGTAACCGGCACTAAAGGGTGGGGACTAAAGGTCCGCCTTTAGTCCCGGTTCAACACGAACCGCCACTAAAGGGTCACCACGTAGCACGAGCCCGCGCCGGGGGCTGGGAGACCTTTAGTACCGATTGGTAACACCAACTGATACTAAAAGGTTTAGGGGGTTTTGGGTTTATGATTTCTTTTTCCTTTAATTTTGTGTTTTCCATTTAATCCTTTTTCATTTGCTGGTATTTTACGATACGACATATTGTACACGTTATGCATATATATAAATAGAATTTCTCGTAGAACCGATCACACACACACA
>NC_041383.1:165504057-165512224 GCF_002162155.2 Triticum dicoccoides
CTATTTCTTCTTGAGTTGCTCGTACGCGATCCGCTGGTAGGAGCTTCTCCCGCACCTCCTTGAACTTTAAAGAAGGAGGTCAAATAGGCATGTATTAGTTGTGTGTATATATATTAGATATCGATAATGATGTAAAAAATGTGAATAGTGCTCTGGCAAATATACCCATTGCTATCTTTCAGATCTGCTCCTTTCGGACGCCATCATGCGAATGTTCTCGCAAACGTAGTATGCACATAAATCATTCTCCGGCAACTGCTGCATGCACTTTACGAGAATAGAATTCAATAAGATAATAATTAATCAAACATGATAACTAATGGTATTGAAACTAGAATTAAAGAGATGGTAGCTAGCTAGTACTACTTAATTAATTATACCTTGGGTCGATACCAATACAACTTTTCTTTCCATTCACCTGGAACCTCTTTTCTGAACTTTTGCCAAGCCCTGCCCGCCGGCAAAGAAAATTAATAAATGAGTTATTAATTAGTTGATATCAGGAAATGACGAACTAAAGAGGCCGACATATAGTTCGATAATGATTGAAATTATCTGTTGACTTTCCCCTTCACGATTTCGTACTGCTCAACTGGTTTAAGTACTGTGTCCAGAACTTGAACTTCTTCATCTTCAACTCAAATGATTAACAAGATCCAGTGGAAACTGCATGCGCACACGTTTGCATGTATAAATTAAGCGGGCATGTGCATAACACTCATCAACTACCCTAAACCCTATACAATTATTAATTAACATCTAGCTAGTAAGTAAAAATAGAATTTGTAGTATAAGACAGTGTGACTCACCCGAAGTTGTAAGGAAGCAGTATATCTCAATTGGTATTTAGGCACTTCAAGAACTCTAGGAAACTATTCTCTGTATCATCTCTATAGAATAGCTTTGACTATGTCTCTTGATTAATGGTATTTGGGTCAATGAACCCAATGCCATAGCGTCCAGCTTTTTTCATTTCATAGATCTTCATTCTGCATAATACCACATAAAAGAATATAGTGAGGATAATTACAGGTAATGATCAACGAGCACTACAGCTAGCTTGAGACTTAAATTACAGAAAGAAATCACTTACAGACAATAGCAACCGACGATAGATTTGTCGAGTGCGTCTTGATTGAATAACTGAAATAGTTCTGTAAACTCAACGTATAGAGCATTCTCATGGTGGTAATGATCTGCCTTGACTTTCACCATGAGGGACTCTCGATTGGTAGTCTTGGTAATTTTCATGTACCATTCATGCAATTCATACATTCTCGTTGAGAGGTTCTTGACCTCGTCAGGCTTGACCAAAGGTTCGCCTCGGGCATATTTCCGTTTTAGTTCCTGCTCTGCAAAAGTATCCATGGGCTCGAGCTCTAGGAGTTGTTCTACAGTGCATCCGATATCTGCATCCTACCTTCTATGATCTTCGGTTACTACCAGATGATCGGCCGCGCCGGTACTACTCATGTGTGTTGGTACAATTAATGAGCGTGGGGGGGGGAGTCGATTGCACCGCCTGTTCTCCCAACTGGGGAACAGTTTTCCCGCTTTTTTGGCAGCTGCTTAGCTGGAGCTCGAGTTCGACTCCTTCTTTTGTTGTGCTTGATATGCCTTCCTGATTTGGTGCTCATAGTCTGAGTCAACAGGCTTGGGAGCTGGTGGTTGAGCCATACAAATAAAGTGTCGGCATGCTCAGGCGCTTTCTCCTTTGGCGGTGGTGGCGGTTTCGGTCCAAAATGGGTGTCCAATTGTCTCCTGCATTCGACTTTGTTTTCCTCTTCGCTCATATCGTAAGGCCTCTTCGGAAGAGGTGCGAGGCTTGGACCATATTGGAATCTCTTGCTTCCTGTACTTGTACCGCTAGCCGCAATAGTTGCGGCGTCTCTCTTGCAATGTTGCTCAGGCGACGGAGCTCGCTGAGGCAGCGAAGACGGCTTATGCGGTGCCTGACTTGGAGGAGGAGGCCTAGACTGACGCTGTGTCGGACTTGGAGGAGGAGGAGTGGGCTCACGCGATGCCGGAATTGGAGGAGGATGAGTGGCCTCACGCGTTGGCGGACTTGGAGGAGCAGGAGTCTGCAGAGGCGGTGGCTAACTTGGAGGAGTTGGAGTCGACTGCTGACGCAGTGGCGGACTTGGAGAAGGAGACGGCTGACGCAGTGTTGGTGGCCTTGGAAAGACAATGCAATCCTTTCTCCATAGAACAATACGATGTAATGCCTCTCCCAATGTGCGCTCGTCATCACCTCCAGGAATGTCAAGCTATAGCCCCCAATATTCTGCCACCACTTCATCAACCGCGACACGATCATAGTCAGCTGGAATCGGATTGCAAAGGAATGTTGCTTCAGGGGGATTTGTCTAAGCAATGACGTTCGCCACCTTGATGGATATGTTCTTCATTTTGAAGTGTCATAATTAGTGTTATCAATGATGTCATCCACAGGTATCTATCCAGCAGTAGTGCCTCATGGCCCAGTGCAGAACCCATGCTGCTTCTCGGCATGGATGGGAAGGGTGCCATCCCTACAACACTTCAGGGTGTGGGGGTGCCCTGCTGAGGCCAAAATGTTTAATCCAAACATTGGAAAGTTAGATCCCAAAACAGTGAGTTGCCACTTCATTGGCTATCCAGACAGATCAAAGGGTTTTTGTTTCTACTGCCCAGACAGATATACAAAGTTTGTAGAAACGAGACATGCAGTCTTCTTAGAGGACGAAATGATGAGGGAGAGCTTGGTAGCTCGGAAAATTGATCTTGAGGAGAAGAGGGTGCATGCACCTAATCCGATGATTCAGGCTCCATTTTTCTCACTACCAGTTGCAACTCCACCCATGACAACTATGGGGGCAGACCTGGAACCTGTCCGCCAGGAGCCGACTGAACCCGTTGTTGAGCATGAAAGGGAGGTGCAGCAGCAAATTTTAGAAGAAGTGCCAGAAGTTGAGGCACAGAATGTGCCAGAAACTGAGGCCCTTAGAAGGTCTACAAGACCAAGAAAGTCAGCTATTTCTACTGACTTTAAAGTTTATAACACAGAAATGGTTCATATGAAAAAATATCCCACCTCATATGAAGAAGCCATGAGAAGCCCTCATTCATCGATGTGGATGAAGGCAATGGAGGACGAGATGAAATCAATGAGTTCCAAAGATATTTGGGACTTAGAGGAAATTCCTAAAGGAGCCAAATCAGTAGGCTGCAAATGGGTCTACAAAATTAAGTATGACTCTAAAGGGAATATAGAAAAATATAAAGCACGACTCGTGGCAAAAGGATTTACACAAAGAGAAGGAATAGATTACAAAGAGATATTTTCTCCGGTCTCATGTAAGGATTCCTTCAGAATCATAATGGCATTAGTTGCTCATTTTGATTTAGAGTTACATCAAATGGATGTAAAGACGGCATTTCTGAACGAAGATTTAAAAGAAAATGTCTACATGAAACAGCCCAAGGGTTTTATCATGGAAGGCAAGGAAAATATGGGATGCCGCCTAAAGAAATCCATTTATGGATTAAAACAAGCCTCTAGGCAGTGGTATTTAAAGTTTAATCAAATGATTAAAAGTTTTGGATTTAAAGAAATATTGAGGATAACTGCATTTATGCAAAGTTTAAAAATGGGAAATATATTTTCCTAATCTTGTATGTGGATGACATTCTGCTTGCTAGCAGTGATGTTAGTCTACTACAAGAAACAAAGAAGTTCTTATCCTCGAATTTTGACATAACAGATCTTGGTGAAGCATCATATGTTTTGGGCATAGAAATTCACCGAGATAGAAACAATGGAGTCTTAGGACTATCGCAGAAAGCATATTTGGAGAAGGTTCTTAAAAAGTATAATATGCATGCGAGTAAAGCCACACCTGCTCCTATAGTTAAGGGCGATAATTTTGGGAAATTTCAATGTCCCAAGAATCAGTATGAGATCGATCAAATGAAAGGAGTACCATATGCTTCGGCAGTTGGCAGCTTACAGTATGCACAAGTGTGCACTCGCCCTGACTTAGCCTTTATCACCGGGGTACTCGGTAGATATCAAGAGAATCCAGGCATAGAGCACTGGAAGATGGTAAAGAAAGCATTGCGTTATGCGCAAGGCACGAAGGACTACATGCTAACATACAGGAGATCTAATTCCCTACAGATAAAAGGGTATTCAGACACAGATTTTGCGGGGGGACAAAGATGATAGAAAATCCACGTCAGGATACGTATTCACCCTCGCTGGGGGAGCTATTTCGTGGAAAAGCTCCAAACAGTCGACAGTTGCATCATCCACGATGTATGCAGAATTCATAGCATGCTTCGAAGCCACGGGCAGGCGATATGGCTAAAGAAATTTGTACCCGACTTGAAAGTGGTAGATTGTATTCACAAACCACTAAAGATGTACTGCGACAATCAGCCCGCGGTATTTTACGCTCACAACAACAAGTCGAGTAATGCTGCCAAAACAATAGAGATAAAGTACTATGTTGTGAAAGATAAAATCCAAGATCAAACTATAAGTCTCGAGCATATAAAGACAAAAGATATGCTTGCGGATCCGCTAACGAAAGGCTTACCACCCAATGTGTTCAAGGAACACTTAGCCGGCATGGGTTTAAGGGAAAGCCTTATGATTCCTGGATAGGCCCAAAAGGAACAGAATTTGTTTCTGAACCAAAACGTATGTTGTAGCTGTATGATTCTACCGGCATTTAAGTTGTGACGATGAAACATGCTCTATGTACCAATATATGATGAAACAAATAAACTAGAAAGTATAAGGTTAAAAGTAAAGTTGAGATCAAGGGGGAGAATGTTAGGTTGATCTCTCCCATGTGGGCCAAATGGCCCAACGGACCCCTGATCCGCGCCCTGATCGGGGGCGCCCAACCACAATATGGTTGACGGGCCCCTGTCACGCAGCGCTACATAAAAAGGTGGGGGCCGGCGGCACGTAGTACGAGGTTCACCGCGTTTCCAGGCTCCCCACCGAAAACCCCGACCCGATCTAGGTCTAGCGCTAACAGTGACGGGAAGCTCCGCCGCCGCCACTGCCCACACACCGCCGCCATCCACTCCCTGCCATCACCGGCCACCGTCACCGTGGCCGGCACCGGGAGTTCCTCATCTGCACCTGGACAAGGTAGGTTCATCGGATCTCCTAGCCCACTCCGATCTAAGGTTCTATCGAAACTATCTCATGTTTGGTGACCAAGGCTACTACTCATACACTTTCAAGTGGATGGACTCAACTAGAGATGGTATTTGTTGCTGATTGACGTGCTTGAGTTCTTTTTTCCTGTCAAAGATTCATTAGTGAACTGACATCGACATGATTTACAAATTATTGTAATAACTTGTAGAAGATATTTAGTTTCTCTTGCACATTGGATACCGGACGCCTGATGCTGTCCCTATAGCTGCCTCCGAACATGATGTGCAGTACTGCATGGTCTGGGACAATTTTGTGTGCTCTGTTCAATAAGGAATAGTTTGAGAAGCTTGCCTTTTGCTCTAATTACTGGAATTATGCACTTTGCCCCCCCGCGCCGCCTCATCTGAGGCGACTCGGGGGCAAACCCTAATCGCTCCAACCCGCTCCTCCCTGCGCGTCCCCCCTCTCCGCCGCCGCCTGAGGTACTCACCAGCGCCGCTGCATGGTACTGGTGAAGGTGGCGGCGGGGATCCAGGCGTCTCCTCCTCGGGCGGGGAGCCTCGGATCCATGGCGGCAGCCCTGGCTGGTGGCACGCGGCGCAGCTTGGCGGCGGGCGGCGCCGGCGTGGACAGGTGGGCCACTTCCCTGGCCATGTGGATGGCTGGGAGGTGGTGGGCTTCGGCTGCGCGGCGGTTCCTCCCTGGATGTTGGTGGCCATGGTGATGTTCGTCTTCGACCCCGATCTACTCCGATCTGCAGCAGATCCGGCCCTTGGTGGCTTCGGTCACCGTCCTGGGTGTTGGCCTTGCAGATCCGGTGGCTGGAAGGGTTTCGGGGAAATCTCTTGGCCGGCGTGGCGGTCACTCCGATGGCAGTGCCTTTGGGTGTTGGTTCCCTCGATGGAGGCTTCGGAGAGGACCTCCTTCCTTCCACCCCTCCCAGGAGCTCAGGTGAAAACTTCAGACCCCCCTGTTCCAAGCGACGACGACACCACGATGGCGTGCTCCTTCCTGAAGGCGTTGCTCGGGGGCTGCTCAAGCGGCGGTGGAAGTGGTGGCGGTTCGGTATCGACACATGCATTCTGGTCAGCTTTATCTTGGAGGCTGCGGCGACGTAGGCGACGCTCGTCTGGTGGAGCTACTGCCGATGGTCGAGGCATCGTCGGCAGTCTGCGCCATCAGGCTCGGGGTGCTCAAGGGGAAACCCCAGATCTGGGTCTTCCGGATCGGATGATGATGGCGTTCTATTGCTTTCCCTTCTGGGGGCATCGTTTTGGAGCAAGTGCTGGCTGGAGGGATGGTGGAGCGGTGCTTCATCTCACACATTGATGGCGGCGGAGATCGATGGCATGGCGCTGTGGAGACTCGACGTCCGATGCGCAGAGATGGGCTCGCGCAGGAGGAGGTTGCTGTCTGGCGTCATGGTGACGTCGATGGCAGAGTGGCCAGACAAGGTAGAAGCCTCAATATGTTCTGAAGACCTGTGGAAGATGGCGGCGACGACACACGAGTGCGTCTGACCGGATTGTGCCCCAGACCCGGTATGTGGCTCGGCTGGGGCTTCCGAATGAGTTTCGGCTTCCGACTTTTGATATTAGGCTTAGGTGAGTGGTTTGGGTAGTGGCCCAGCTAACACCCCTTCATCATATTGGATAGGAGTAGCGGCATATGTTGCCAAGATGGTGGATTCAGATACATTGTTGTAATACTTTGTACGGTCCTCGAGAATAATCAATAAAGTGACCGTATGCATCTCCCAGATGCAGAGGCCGGGGGTCATCCTCCTTTTCTAAAAATAAAAAACTGGAATTATGCACTTCCGGTCATTTATGTTTGGTTTTTTCCTTTTACTACAGAAGAACCGGTTATGTTGTGTTTCTTTTTTGCAGAATGTTGAAAAATAGAATCTCTATTGGCTGGAATATGCAGGTAATGCGAACACTAACAGGGGATATCATAATGTCAACTCAAATTAATTGCCCATTCATCATTGTGTCTTCTCTATAGCAATCTGAATTTGTCTCTTCTTGCGGTTATTTGATTGGTTGGCTTGCACAAAACTTTTAAAAAAAGATTTCTAACATGTGTTTGCTGGTTCTTTGTGAAGATAAGCTTGGTTCCTTTTTTTATCAACCAGGGAAATGAAAGGATGCGCCGTAGATTTTAGTTTATTTATCATGTTATTAATCCCTATTTATAGCCATTGTATAATTAGCAATAGAGAAATGTTTGCTGATATTTTTTACCTGCGAGAGCAAGACCATAGTACTTTCATGAGACCCTTCATAAGACCTCACAACCAGCCATATATGTGTGTCCTCTTTATGCTAGGGTGCTATATGTGCAGTGTGCTATCTTCAGGAGTGTGCGTTATGTTCCAAAAGTTTTGTATTTCTGAACCTGCTGAATTTAGATCAAAAGATATTTTGTATTTCTGAACCTGCTGAATAAATCAAAATATGTTGTTCCTCTGCCTGTCGAAATTAAATTAAAAGATGTTGTCACTGAAAAATCTCAAGCAGACAGTGAGTTCTGCCGCTACTTCTGTAAAGGAGGTTCACGTCCAGCGCTCGCAACTTGCGGCCGTACTCGACCTCCCGGCCATCGTATAGCCTCTTATGTTGTCTTCAGTCTGCATTTTTTTCTTCTAGAATACGCACGAGTGTGAGTATCATATAGAAAGGAGTGGGGGAAAGAGCCCCATTCGCATAAAATTCTTACAGCGTATTACATGCAAGAGTCCACACCCTGAGGGTCATCTAGGAAGCTAACTAACTACTCCCTAGCTAGGCCTCCGAGGAAGGTGGTGAAATCACCTTTGAGGAGGCCAGCGGTACTCCACGCTCTACCTTCTTTCTCCATGTTAGCAATCACGGCCGTAGCAGAAGGAATTGCTCTGTCGAAGACGATGGCGTTTCGATGCTTCCATACTTCCCACAGTCGAGAGAGAGAATGGTGCGGCTGTCCTTGGCTTTGATATCTATCGCCTTGCAAGAATTGCACCAAGAT
>NC_041383.1:165512262-165512801 GCF_002162155.2 Triticum dicoccoides
TCAACTCCACATCGGGTATCGGCATCCACTACGGCTTGCGTAGGGCCTCCAGAACCATATGCCACACTGACCTCGCAAAGACACAAGACATTAAAATGTGGTTGATGGTCTCCATGTCTTGGTCGCAAAAAGGACATGCCGGCTGATGAGGAAGGCCACGCCGCGCCAAGCGATCTGAGGTCCAACATCTATTCCGTGAGGCAAGCCAGGTGAAGAACCTACACTGCAATGGGGCTTTAGATTTCCAGGCCATACCCGCATATGCAGCCACCTCAAGGCCCCAAAATTTGGAGGCGTACGCCGATCGCACCGAGTAATTGCCATCGTCCTCCCAAGCCCATCGGACCTGATCTTGCGTACCCGTGGTGAGCATGATTGTCGTCGTCCTGTCCCAAAGGAGGAGAAATTCCTGCAGTGTCTCCTCATCCATGTCCGGGCCTACCTCAAGCACCCAAGATCCACCTTGTATTGCGTCGGAGACTGACCTGACCTCTCAAACACGCTGCGGGATCCTCGCATATAATCTTGGGGCCAACTCT
>NC_041383.1:165514895-165517798 GCF_002162155.2 Triticum dicoccoides
CCAAGTTGTTGATTTTACCGTGTTTAATCTTATTATAAATGTATCAACATGTGCTTCATGTTCCTTGATATGCACCACGCATGATGGCAATAAATGTATCATTTTCAATTTACTTTTATGCATGTCTTCCTTTTTTATGATCACAATCTTACTCACATACTTCCTTCAAATTAAAATTTATAGCATGTAACATGTAAACAACATATACAAACATGGCGTATCGGCTGGGCGCGGCGTGTCGCCGCGCGGGCATTGCTAGTTACTAGCTAGCTTGCAAAGGAAATTAGGGTTCTACTTGTAGTAGTAGTATAAAACAAAACAGGGATATCTCAACTTCTACTGTACGTAGTTTATTACAAGTAGGATTTTTTTTTTGCTGCACAAGTAGGAGGCACAGGGATATATAATGATGAAAAAAATTGCAGTTGCACCACTCGTTCGTTAGGTACGAGGACATGGCAATTCCGAATGTTTTAGATGACAAGTTTAGTTAGGCGAGGATGACAACTTTAATACGCAAGCATGGCAACTTCATGCTTCAGTTTATTTTTGACATAAACTTACCATGTGTCACTGAAATTGGAATTGCCATTGAAAAACGTCAGCACTGGAGTGCCACACACCTTTTTTACCTGATGTATGACTTATCATTTGGGTCGTAATATACCGGCCGGGTTGATTTGCTTACCTGCCGACGCATATATGCAATCGATCATGCCTGCGTAGTCGCTACCAATGTTGGTGCCGCTGCCACCGCGTCACATATATCATCAACTTGCTTTGTGGTCACCACGTTCCCGGCCGGCCGGCAGCTGGTTTGACTCATCACAAACGTGCGCTCCAAACGGCCGGAATACACACATGCATGCCTGCGATTTCCCCCGTAATTGAGACTATAAATACGCATGCGGAACAGCAAGTTTTCCTCATCCCATCTTCCCTCGATCGAACAGGAGTAGTTGACCCGAGCAGAGGAAGATGGCCAAGCTTGCCCTTCTCGCCGTGCTCGCGCTGCTCGGTTCCGTGGCCAGTCAAGCATCCGGCTACGGCTACACCTATCCCAACCCCACTCCCATCATACCACCGCCCCCACCGGCTACTCCTCCGCCGAGCCCTTCCCCACCTCCACCGGCTACTCCTCCGCCCAGCCCTACCCCTGGCCCTACACCGGGCTATCCTAGCCCAACTCCCACCACGCCGGCCACGCCCCCACCGGTTTCTTCTCCGACGAGCCCTACCCCACCTCCACCGGCTACCCTCCCACCGAGCCCTACTCCTACCCCAGGCTATCCCACCACCAGTCCTACTCCCACCACGGCCTCGCCCCCACCGTCTTCTACCCCTACCCCGCCTCCACCTGCCACCGGGCTCAAGGTCGGCTACTACGATGACAAGTGCCCTGACGCGGAGAAGATCGTGCTGGACGCCGTGCGCAACGCCACCGCCGGCGTGAAGGCCGGGCTCATCCGCCTCTTCTTTCACGACTGCTTTGTCCAGGTACACATACATACATACGCAAGTGAAGTTTTAGAGATTGATATACGCCTAGTTGTGCACTCCACGACTGAGAAGCCAACTATGGTATCGTTGCATGCATGCATTTATGTTACTTGGGCGTGCTTTTCAGGGTTGCGATGCCTCTGTCCTGCTGAACAATGTCTCTGGCAAGCCTGAACCGGAGATGCTCGGTATCCCAAACTTGAGCCTGCGTGGCTTCGAAGTGATAGAGGCGGCCAAGAAGAAGATCGAGGAAAAATGTCCGGGTGTCGTCTCCTGCGCCGACATCGTTGCCTTCGCAGGCCGTGACGCCAGCAAGTTACTCAGCGGCTACAAAATAAACTTCAACATGCCGGCCGGCCGCTACGACGGATTGGTGTCCCTCAAAGACAAGACCCTCCCCAACCTGCCCCCACCCTTCGCCAACCTCACTACCCTCACACAAATGTTCGCCAAGAAGGGACTCAGCCAAACCGACATGGTTGCGCTTTCCGGCGCGCACAGCATCGGCCGCTCGCACTGCTCCTCCTTCCGCGACCGTCTCCAGCCACCGGCCAACGACAACTCCACCACGTCGATGGATGCCACTTACGCTGGGAAGCTGACCCAGGACTGCCCCGCCGGGAATGATCCCACGGTGCCGCAGGACTACAAGACCCCCGACGTGCTGGACAGCCAGTACTACAGGGACGTGATGGATCGCAAAGTGCTCTTCACCTCCGACGCGACGCTCATGACGTCACCAGAGACCAAGGAGCTGGTGGAAAAGTACACTTGGTGGTGGATCGGAGATTTCTTGTGGTACAGACATTTCGAGGATGCCATGGTGAAGATGGGCAATATCGAGGTGAAGAACAACACCAACGGCCAGATCAGGAAGAAGTGCGGGTTTGTCAACGAGCCCTACACCGGTTGATGATCTCTTGGACGGCAGAGACTGTTCAGTTCATGCTTTTTGAGTGTGCCTTCTGGTTTCCTTTCTAGTGTATTTTCCACTAAGCTTTTTCCTCGCTGGTTCATTTCATTCATTTGTGTTGTAATCCTTATTATGCCACTACTGTCAACTACCGGCAATACTTTATATTGAGAGTGATAAATCATTTTTTGTTTAGCATTATTTAGTATTGGGAATACTTTTTTTTGAAAACCCCACCATATATTAATTAATTTAGAATGTTAATACAATCATTCATTACAGCAGCTGCCACACATGCCGGAACACTATTAATAAGAATACCGTCAGACTTATTATTAAAACTAAACTTAGCTATCTCGTGGACCACTGTATTAGTTTTCCTGCTAATTTTGGAGATCTTCACATTCGCTAGCATCTTAGAATACTGAGAGCTTCTTTCTTTAGGTCAACAAGTGGAGATCTGTCAAACCTGTCATTTTCTAGAACACCC
>NC_041383.1:165517808-165521000 GCF_002162155.2 Triticum dicoccoides
TATCAATAAGATGTCCATGCAGATAATATTTTGCTTTCATCACCTTAGCACACAAAGAGTCCGGAAAAACAAATAAGCGCCATGCTTGTTTGGCCAGAAGCGCTTGATTAAATAGCCTGAGGTCACGAAAGCCCATACCCCCTTCACCCGGGAATACTTTGAATTTGAATTGGAGTGTGCGGAAGTTATTAATTACGATCCAAAGCAAATCGAAAATGGATGTTTAAAGTTGCGATCCCATATGCCACTATCACTCCAGTTACCGAATGGTAATTAAGAATCTCCCATCGACGCAGCTAGGGCGGTCTCCATTTACCCCCTATTGCATCGATCTGGGAAGGAGCGAGGTAAGAGCTATCACCACCAATCTCCGCTTCCCACTACCATACCAACAGTAATAACCTTATAAAAAGGCATATGTTGGATGGTCGATTTCATCCAACATCAAAAAGATTATAAACACAAACATATAAAGTGGGTATCAAATTCTATTATGAAACGATCATAAACATACCAGGGTTCCTCCATGTCCCCAAGACCTAGGGAAACTACTCGCACATCGAGGGTTCAAACATCGCAGGATGAATCATGATGGTAGCGTTAGAACAATACACAAGTGGATCCGCATCGGTTAATGTATTACGAAGGGATTTAGATGGGATGCATGGTGATGATGGTGAGGGATGGTGTGGTGATGCCCTCTCGATGCGGTGATCCAGCGGCGGAGTCCTTGGATCAATTCCCCCTCCGGAGTCCTTACGGAGGCTAGGGTTCTTCATTTTGGGTGTGTTTCTCAATGTGTTGCGCCTCTCCTCTCAGATCCGTTTGCACGGCGGTAAAGTAGTTGATCAGGTATAAGCGTCGGCGACTGGTAGATCCCTGGTACGAGCCCATGCGCTCGTACCAGATGCCGTCGATCTCCCTAGAGCCTCTGCATCAGTTGTTTCTTCTCCCATTTATTTTGCTTCTTTATAGTGATATTTTATCACATTGCTTAGCGTGATTTATCACCATAAGTTGGCCTTCTTTTTCTAGACTCAAAAAAGTACCGTACATAACATCTTTGTGAGAACATACAGAACACAATAAAATCAGAAGAATCCTATTCTACGGAATGAAACAAAAGGTATACATTGTCACATAAATTGGTCTCGTCATTGCCCTCCGCCTGGATGTCCCTGACGTTATCATCAGCGGGTCCCTACGCTTGTCTCCGTGCTCTGGCCACCCATTCCGTGCTCGTCGTGGCCCCAGCCGTGACGTACATGTCTTTCTAGCCTTGCCCGCGGCTCTTCCGCACAGCGCCAGTGGCATTTTCAAAATTTATTTTAAACCGTTTTTCCAAGTGCCTTTGCCTTTACCGAGTGTAACACTCAGCAAACCGGTCATTTCCAGCCATCTGTATCGTCTGTTATTTATTTCTCATCAAGTTTAAATCTTTGCCAAGTACCTCATGAACACTCAGCGAATTCAGCTTTGTCGTCATAGCGTATGCCGAGACAGGTTTGTTGGGTGTAACACTTGGCAGAGCCTTTGCCGAGTGTGATTTGGTCTTCGCCGAGTATTTTTTATACTCAACAAACAGAGCATGCTAAAAAAATAGAGCGTTAGCTATAGGTAGCTTGACACGCATGCCATGTACAACACATAAACCAACCTATTATAAGGATTTCTAACACACACGAACACATCTTAATATGCCATGTGCGACTAAGCACATATCCGCATGTAGAAACTCAACTTAATTGTTGCACGTCCATCTTCACTTTATCCTTTATCTTCTTGCCGGGGCACACAGAAAAACTCTGACACAATAATACAATAGACACCACTCGTTAGTTATTTTAGTCACCACTTCTTAATCAAACAACCTCGCGTCATCATTCATGCATACTTCAGCTAGCTGAAGAATACCTTGCCCCTTCTTTGTTTGTTGACGTGGAGTAGGACACTCTCGAGCATAGTGTTCATACTCCTAAGTCCTAACAGTTATATCAACGAACTTTAGATATGTCAAACTTGTGGTACTTGTGCTTATCTCAGTCTCTAGTATGCGAGAATGCTAGTTGCTCTTCTTCCCTGTCACGTTCATATCCGGTCAACATCAACTCGTAAGTCTTCAACCGCCTGATAAACATCACCGACATCACTGTCACATTACCCACAATTTAATAGTGCCAATGATCGGTAGAAATTTGTGACTAACGTCCAGTAGTACTTTTTCAGCAACTTTGATTTGAGAGCTTACATCTCATTAATAATGGAGGTTAGCTTCACTGCGAGTACATTAACCCATTCTGATTCTTTCATGCTGACCCTCTCAAACCCTCTCCTTAGATATTGTATACACATTATTTTATAGGATCATATCCACTTTGCATATCTTTGAGAGCCTCCAAATCTTGCTTCGTCGTCTTCTTCGATGTAGTCAGAAATCTTGCCTCGGACACGCCTTTGGCAATGGTAGAGAACACCTATTGGTCCTTTGTTTTGCTGAATATGTTGTTGCCTTCACCGTTGCCCCGACCCAATATGCACATCTCAAGATCGTCATCTTCGCAGCCTGCACCCCATAATAGTGTCCTTTGAGAATGGGAAAGACTCTGACCTTGCCTGGTGTAAACAGGTTGACACCAAAGTTTAACTATAACATTTTCCATTAATTTCAAATTATAAAGGGCCATAGCTAACATAATAGTGCTTAGTTTGGATCCAATCAGTAACTAACGCTTTTTGTGAAAGAAGAATAGACTAAAAGGGGTAGTTTTTGGGTAATCAATTAAAAGTGGTATGTATTTTGAACCCTAACCCAAAATATGGAAATTGCTTTTCCAATTACTCATACTAAATAGATCATAAACTGATCAAATGGACAAAATTTCACCATTTTTGGAATTGACATGAAGATGTGGTGCCTCCAATTAGTAAGCAAAATATATATCCCTTCGGTGCAGCCATGTGAAGGTTCTTATCTCATTTTGTTATTCCCTGCAAAATAACAAAATAACTGAAAAATGTAACTGTGACTGCATAATGTGCTAATTAGGAGCATCTAAAACCGGGCGCCTCAAACCCGCCTCATATGCCCGGGCGGGCTGCCCCGTCACTGTCCGGTCACTTTTTTTGACCTAGACGACCCCTCAAACATCCAGGCTGACTGGCATCCCTCATATCCAACTCAAATATGGGGCG
>NC_041383.1:165521010-165523396 GCF_002162155.2 Triticum dicoccoides
TATCAATAAGATGTCCATGCAGATAATATTTTGCTTTCATCACCTTAGCACACAAAGAGTCCGGAAAAACAAATAAGCGCCATGCTTGTTTGGCCAGAAGCGCTTGATTAAATAGCCTGAGGTCACGAAAGCCCATACCCCCTTCACCCGGGAATACTTTGAATTTGAATTGGAGTGTGCGGAAGTTATTAATTACGATCCAAAGCAAATCGAAAATGGATGTTTAAAGTTGCGATCCCATATGCCACTATCACTCCAGTTACCGAATGGTAATTAAGAATCTCCCATCGACGCAGCTAGGGCGGTCTCCATTTACCCCCTATTGCATCGATCTGGGAAGGAGCGAGGTAAGAGCTATCACCACCAATCTCCGCTTCCCACTACCATACCAACAGTAATAACCTTATAAAAAGGCATATGTTGGATGGTCGATTTCATCCAACATCAAAAAGATTATAAACACAAACATATAAAGTGGGTATCAAATTCTATTATGAAACGATCATAAACATACCAGGGTTCCTCCATGTCCCCAAGACCTAGGGAAACTACTCGCACATCGAGGGTTCAAACATCGCAGGATGAATCATGATGGTAGCGTTAGAACAATACACAAGTGGATCCGCATCGGTTAATGTATTACGAAGGGATTTAGATGGGATGCATGGTGATGATGGTGAGGGATGGTGTGGTGATGCCCTCTCGATGCGGTGATCCAGCGGCGGAGTCCTTGGATCAATTCCCCCTCCGGAGTCCTTACGGAGGCTAGGGTTCTTCATTTTGGGTGTGTTTCTCAATGTGTTGCGCCTCTCCTCTCAGATCCGTTTGCACGGCGGTAAAGTAGTTGATCAGGTATAAGCGTCGGCGACTGGTAGATCCCTGGTACGAGCCCATGCGCTCGTACCAGATGCCGTCGATCTCCCTAGAGCCTCTGCATCAGTTGTTTCTTCTCCCATTTATTTTGCTTCTTTATAGTGATATTTTATCACATTGCTTAGCGTGATTTATCACCATAAGTTGGCCTTCTTTTTCTAGACTCAAAAAAGTACCGTACATAACATCTTTGTGAGAACATACAGAACACAATAAAATCAGAAGAATCCTATTCTACGGAATGAAACAAAAGGTATACATTGTCACATAAATTGGTCTCGTCATTGCCCTCCGCCTGGATGTCCCTGACGTTATCATCAGCGGGTCCCTACGCTTGTCTCCGTGCTCTGGCCACCCATTCCGTGCTCGTCGTGGCCCCAGCCGTGACGTACATGTCTTTCTAGCCTTGCCCGCGGCTCTTCCGCACAGCGCCAGTGGCATTTTCAAAATTTATTTTAAACCGTTTTTCCAAGTGCCTTTGCCTTTACCGAGTGTAACACTCAGCAAACCGGTCATTTCCAGCCATCTGTATCGTCTGTTATTTATTTCTCATCAAGTTTAAATCTTTGCCAAGTACCTCATGAACACTCAGCGAATTCAGCTTTGTCGTCATAGCGTATGCCGAGACAGGTTTGTTGGGTGTAACACTTGGCAGAGCCTTTGCCGAGTGTGATTTGGTCTTCGCCGAGTATTTTTTATACTCAACAAACAGAGCATGCTAAAAAAATAGAGCGTTAGCTATAGGTAGCTTGACACGCATGCCATGTACAACACATAAACCAACCTATTATAAGGATTTCTAACACACACGAACACATCTTAATATGCCATGTGCGACTAAGCACATATCCGCATGTAGAAACTCAACTTAATTGTTGCACGTCCATCTTCACTTTATCCTTTATCTTCTTGCCGGGGCACACAGAAAAACTCTGACACAATAATACAATAGACACCACTCGTTAGTTATTTTAGTCACCACTTCTTAATCAAACAACCTCGCGTCATCATTCATGCATACTTCAGCTAGCTGAAGAATACCTTGCCCCTTCTTTGTTTGTTGACGTGGAGTAGGACACTCTCGAGCATAGTGTTCATACTCCTAAGTCCTAACAGTTATATCAACGAACTTTAGATATGTCAAACTTGTGGTACTTGTGCTTATCTCAGTCTCTAGTATGCATATATATAAATAGAATTTCTCGTAGAACCGATCACACACACACAGATATATATATATATATATATATATATATATATATATATATATATATATATATATATATATATATATCTTTTCTGATAGATCCTTTGGGATCTATGACCTGGTCGAGCAAAAATCCCGCTATTTCTTCTTGAGTTGCTCGTACACGATCCGCTGGTAGGAGCTTCTCCCGCACCTCCTTGAACTTTAAAGAAGGAGGTCAAATAGGCATGTATTAGTTGTGTGTATATATATTAGATATCGATAATGATGTAAAAAATGTGAATAGTGCTCTGGCAAATATACCCA
>NC_041383.1:165523406-165524543 GCF_002162155.2 Triticum dicoccoides
CTATTTCTTCTTGAGTTGCTCGTACGCGATCCGCTGGTAGGAGCTTCTCCCGCACCTCCTTGAACTTTAAAGAAGGAGGTCAAATAGGCATGTATTAGTTGTGTGTATATATATTAGATATCGATAATGATGTAAAAAATGTGAATAGTGCTCTGGCAAATATACCCATTGCTATCTTTCAGATCTGCTCCTTTCGGACGCCATCATGCGAATGTTCTCGCAAACGTAGTATGCACATAAATCATTCTCCGGCAACTGCTGCATGCACTTTACGAGAATAGAATTCAATAAGATAATAATTAATCAAACATGATAACTAATGGTATTGAAACTAGAATTAAAGAGATGGTAGCTAGCTAGTACTACTTAATTAATTATACCTTGGGTCTATACGAATACAACTTTTCTTTCCATTCACCTGGAACCTCTTTTCTGAACTTTTGCCAAGCCCTGCCCGCCGGCAAAGAAAATTAATAAATGAGTTATTAATTAGTTGATATCAGGAAATGACGAACTAAAGAGGCCGACATATAGTTCGATAATGATTGAAATTATCTGTTGACTTTCCCCTTCACGATTTCGTACTGCTCAACTGGTTTAAGTACTGAGTCCAGAACTTGAACTTCTTCATCTTCAACTCGAATGATTAACAAGATCCAGTGGAAACTGCATGCGCACACGTTTGCATGTATAAATTAAGCGGGCATGTGCATAACACTCATCAACTACCCTAAACCCTATACAATTATTAATTAACATCTAGCTAGTAAGTAAAAATAGAATTTGTAGTATAAGACAGTGTGACTCACCCGAAGTTGTAAGGAAGCAGTATATCTCAATTGGTATTTAGGCACTTCAAGAACTCTAGGAAACTATTCTCTGTATCATCTCTATAGAATAGCTTTGACTATGTCTCTTGATTAATGGTATTTGGGTCAATGAACCCAATGCCATAGCGTCCAGCTTTTTTCATTTCATAGATCTTCATTCTGCATAATACCACATAAAAGAATATAGTGAGGATAATTACAGGTAATGATCAACGAGCACTACAGCTAGCTTGAGACTTAAATTACAGAAAGAAATCACTTACAGACAATAGCAACCGACGATAGATTTGTCGAGTGCGTCTTGATT
>NC_041383.1:165524553-165530709 GCF_002162155.2 Triticum dicoccoides
CCAAGTTGTTGATTTTACCGTGTTTAATCTTATTATAAATGTATCAACATGTGCTTCATGTTCCTTGATATGCACCACGCATGATGGCAATAAATGTATCATTTTCAATTTACTTTTATGCATGTCTTCCTTTTTTATGATCACAATCTTACTCACATACTTCCTTCAAATTAAAATTTATAGCATGTAACATGTAAACAACATATACAAACATGGCGTATCGGCTGGGCGCGGCGTGTCGCCGCGCGGGCATTGCTAGTTACTAGCTAGCTTGCAAAGGAAATTAGGGTTCTACTTGTAGTAGTAGTATAAAACAAAACAGGGATATCTCAACTTCTACTGTACGTAGTTTATTACAAGTAGGATTTTTTTTTTGCTGCACAAGTAGGAGGCACAGGGATATATAATGATGAAAAAAATTGCAGTTGCACCACTCGTTCGTTAGGTACGAGGACATGGCAATTCCGAATGTTTTAGATGACAAGTTTAGTTAGGCGAGGATGACAACTTTAATACGCAAGCATGGCAACTTCATGCTTCAGTTTATTTTTGACATAAACTTACCATGTGTCACTGAAATTGGAATTGCCATTGAAAAACGTCAGCACTGGAGTGCCACACACCTTTTTTACCTGATGTATGACTTATCATTTGGGTCGTAATATACCGGCCGGGTTGATTTGCTTACCTGCCGACGCATATATGCAATCGATCATGCCTGCGTAGTCGCTACCAATGTTGGTGCCGCTGCCACCGCGTCACATATATCATCAACTTGCTTTGTGGTCACCACGTTCCCGGCCGGCCGGCAGCTGGTTTGACTCATCACAAACGTGCGCTCCAAACGGCCGGAATACACACATGCATGCCTGCGATTTCCCCCGTAATTGAGACTATAAATACGCATGCGGAACAGCAAGTTTTCCTCATCCCATCTTCCCTCGATCGAACAGGAGTAGTTGACCCGAGCAGAGGAAGATGGCCAAGCTTGCCCTTCTCGCCGTGCTCGCGCTGCTCGGTTCCGTGGCCAGTCAAGCATCCGGCTACGGCTACACCTATCCCAACCCCACTCCCATCATACCACCGCCCCCACCGGCTACTCCTCCGCCGAGCCCTTCCCCACCTCCACCGGCTACTCCTCCGCCCAGCCCTACCCCTGGCCCTACACCGGGCTATCCTAGCCCAACTCCCACCACGCCGGCCACGCCCCCACCGGTTTCTTCTCCGACGAGCCCTACCCCACCTCCACCGGCTACCCTCCCACCGAGCCCTACTCCTACCCCAGGCTATCCCACCACCAGTCCTACTCCCACCACGGCCTCGCCCCCACCGTCTTCTACCCCTACCCCGCCTCCACCTGCCACCGGGCTCAAGGTCGGCTACTACGATGACAAGTGCCCTGACGCGGAGAAGATCGTGCTGGACGCCGTGCGCAACGCCACCGCCGGCGTGAAGGCCGGGCTCATCCGCCTCTTCTTTCACGACTGCTTTGTCCAGGTACACATACATACATACGCAAGTGAAGTTTTAGAGATTGATATACGCCTAGTTGTGCACTCCACGACTGAGAAGCCAACTATGGTATCGTTGCATGCATGCATTTATGTTACTTGGGCGTGCTTTTCAGGGTTGCGATGCCTCTGTCCTGCTGAACAATGTCTCTGGCAAGCCTGAACCGGAGATGCTCGGTATCCCAAACTTGAGCCTGCGTGGCTTCGAAGTGATAGAGGCGGCCAAGAAGAAGATCGAGGAAAAATGTCCGGGTGTCGTCTCCTGCGCCGACATCGTTGCCTTCGCAGGCCGTGACGCCAGCAAGTTACTCAGCGGCTACAAAATAAACTTCAACATGCCGGCCGGCCGCTACGACGGATTGGTGTCCCTCAAAGACAAGACCCTCCCCAACCTGCCCCCACCCTTCGCCAACCTCACTACCCTCACACAAATGTTCGCCAAGAAGGGACTCAGCCAAACCGACATGGTTGCGCTTTCCGGCGCGCACAGCATCGGCCGCTCGCACTGCTCCTCCTTCCGCGACCGTCTCCAGCCACCGGCCAACGACAACTCCACCACGTCGATGGATGCCACTTACGCTGGGAAGCTGACCCAGGACTGCCCCGCCGGGAATGATCCCACGGTGCCGCAGGACTACAAGACCCCCGACGTGCTGGACAGCCAGTACTACAGGGACGTGATGGATCGCAAAGTGCTCTTCACCTCCGACGCGACGCTCATGACGTCACCAGAGACCAAGGAGCTGGTGGAAAAGTACACTTGGTGGTGGATCGGAGATTTCTTGTGGTACAGACATTTCGAGGATGCCATGGTGAAGATGGGCAATATCGAGGTGAAGAACAACACCAACGGCCAGATCAGGAAGAAGTGCGGGTTTGTCAACGAGCCCTACACCGGTTGATGATCTCTTGGACGGCAGAGACTGTTCAGTTCATGCTTTTTGAGTGTGCCTTCTGGTTTCCTTTCTAGTGTATTTTCCACTAAGCTTTTTCCTCGCTGGTTCATTTCATTCATTTGTGTTGTAATCCTTATTATGCCACTACTGTCAACTACCGGCAATACTTTATATTGAGAGTGATAAATCATTTTTTGTTTAGCATTATTTAGTATTGGGAATACTTTTTTTTGAAAACCCCACCATATATTAATTAATTTAGAATGTTAATACAATCATTCATTACAGCAGCTGCCACACATGCCGGAACACTATTAATAAGAATACCGTCAGACTTATTATTAAAACTAAACTTAGCTATCTCGTGGACCACTGTATTAGTTTTCCTGCTAATTTTGGAGATCTTCACATTCGCTAGCATCTTAGAATACTGAGAGCTTCTTTCTTTAGGTCAACAAGTGGAGATCTGTCAAACCTGTCATTTTCTAGAACACCCGCCACAAAAGAGCAGTCAGTTTCTAAAATGATGGGTTTGTGAAGGGTGATACCAATATACAATCCGGAGATTGTCGCTCTAAGTTCCGCTTCTTCAACCCTAAAGCAGGCTCCAATATAATCCCAAGAGGAAATGACTACTTCTCCAGTATAATTTCTGACAACCACCCCCACACTCGCGGCGTTGATTGACTCCACAAAACTTGCATCGACGTTAATCTTAAATAACTCCCATCTAACATCCTTCATCTCCACCTTATTCGAATCCTGGATGCCCTCCCCCAATTCCTTGCCTTTGTTACTAATCACTCTCTGCGTATTTGTGTGACAAGACGAAAAGGAAGCCCAATAATTATGTACAAAATTCAGAGAGGCTGAGATGGATTCTTTACCTTTCGCAAAAATCAAATCATTCCTCAAATGCCAGGCTCTCCATATTGTGAATATAGTTTGTTCACGCATTGTCGGACTTAATTGATCCAGTAAAATCAAAAATCAATCTGGCCCAGTATTTTTAAAAATCACTTCGGCAGGCAAGTTCCACACCTTTCTCAAAGCCAAACGGAGAGCACGTGCCATTGGGAAGCTCACCAATGCATGAAAAGTGCACTCATCTTCGATGCCACAAATTGTGCACGTTCTCAGAATAGCTTGATGGTGTTTAACCCTGTTAACTTGAACCGCCAAACTATTAGTAGCCACCCGCCAAGCAAATATTCTAATCTTCTGGGGGACATTAGCTTTCCAGATAATATTCCAGATCCTCCTTTCCCCATTTACCGCTCCACTAGAATTTTCCAAATTTACCTTCGAGTCCATGAGGTTCTGAGCAAGCCTGTACGCACTCTTAACTAAGAACATGCCACTTTTCTCATGATGCCAAGCAACAAAATCTCCCTCATCCAAATTCAGCGTGCGCAACTTTAAAATTTCTTCTGCATCATGAGGGTGAAATAGATGCCTGGTCAGATTCTCATCCCACGTCCTAGTATCTGACCTGAATAACTCGGACACCCATTTAATTATTGTTCTATTTTTCTTGGCAGTAATTTTCAGGCCAGACTCCCTAGGAATCCAATTGTTTCTCCATATGTTTATACTGGTCCCATCAACAACTCTCCAGATCACACCCTGTTTCAATAATTCTAGGCCATGCATAATACCTTGCCACGGAAGCGATGACGATTGCAGGAAGACAGTATCAATAAGATGTCCATGCAGATAATATTTTGCTTTCATCACCTTAGCACACAAAGAGTCCGGAAAAACAAATAAGCGCCATGCTTGTTTGGCCAGAAGCGCTTGATTAAATAGCCTGAGGTCACGAAAGCCCATACCCCCTTCACCCGGGAATACTTTGAATTTGAATTGGAGTGTGCGGAAGTTATTAATTACGATCCAAAGCAAATCGAAAATGGATGTTTAAAGTTGCGATCCCATATGCCACTATCACTCCAGTTACCGAATGGTAATTAAGAATCTCCCATCGACGCAGCTAGGGCGGTCTCCATTTACCCCCTATTGCATCGATCTGGGAAGGAGCGAGGTAAGAGCTATCACCACCAATCTCCGCTTCCCACTACCATACCAACAGTAATAACCTTATAAAAAGGCATATGTTGGATGGTCGATTTCATCCAACATCAAAAAGATTATAAACACAAACATATAAAGTGGGTATCAAATTCTATTATGAAACGATCATAAACATACCAGGGTTCCTCCATGTCCCCAAGACCTAGGGAAACTACTCGCACATCGAGGGTTCAAACATCGCAGGATGAATCATGATGGTAGCGTTAGAACAATACACAAGTGGATCCGCATCGGTTAATGTATTACGAAGGGATTTAGATGGGATGCATGGTGATGATGGTGAGGGATGGTGTGGTGATGCCCTCTCGATGCGGTGATCCAGCGGCGGAGTCCTTGGATCAATTCCCCCTCCGGAGTCCTTACGGAGGCTAGGGTTCTTCATTTTGGGTGTGTTTCTCAATGTGTTGCGCCTCTCCTCTCAGATCCGTTTGCACGGCGGTAAAGTAGTTGATCAGGTATAAGCGTCGGCGACTGGTAGATCCCTGGTACGAGCCCATGCGCTCGTACCAGATGCCGTCGATCTCCCTAGAGCCTCTGCATCAGTTGTTTCTTCTCCCATTTATTTTGCTTCTTTATAGTGATATTTTATCACATTGCTTAGCGTGATTTATCACCATAAGTTGGCCTTCTTTTTCTAGACTCAAAAAAGTACCGTACATAACATCTTTGTGAGAACATACAGAACACAATAAAATCAGAAGAATCCTATTCTACGGAATGAAACAAAAGGTATACATTGTCACATAAATTGGTCTCGTCATTGCCCTCCGCCTGGATGTCCCTGACGTTATCATCAGCGGGTCCCTACGCTTGTCTCCGTGCTCTGGCCACCCATTCCGTGCTCGTCGTGGCCCCAGCCGTGACGTACATGTCTTTCTAGCCTTGCCCGCGGCTCTTCCGCACAGCGCCAGTGGCATTTTCAAAATTTATTTTAAACCGTTTTTCCAAGTGCCTTTGCCTTTACCGAGTGTAACACTCAGCAAACCGGTCATTTCCAGCCATCTGTATCGTCTGTTATTTATTTCTCATCAAGTTTAAATCTTTGCCAAGTACCTCATGAACACTCAGCGAATTCAGCTTTGTCGTCATAGCGTATGCCGAGACAGGTTTGTTGGGTGTAACACTTGGCAGAGCCTTTGCCGAGTGTGATTTGGTCTTCGCCGAGTATTTTTTATACTCAACAAACAGAGCATGCTAAAAAAATAGAGCGTTAGCTATAGGTAGCTTGACACGCATGCCATGTACAACACATAAACCAACCTATTATAAGGATTTCTAACACACACGAACACATCTTAATATGCCATGTGCGACTAAGCACATATCCGCATGTAGAAACTCAACTTAATTGTTGCACGTCCATCTTCACTTTATCCTTTATCTTCTTGCCGGGGCACACAGAAAAACTCTGACACAATAATACAATAGACACCACTCGTTAGTTATTTTAGTCACCACTTCTTAATCAAACAACCTCGCGTCATCATTCATGCATACTTCAGCTAGCTGAAGAATACCTTGCCCCTTCTTTGTTTGTTGACGTGGAGTAGGACACTCTCGAGCATAGTGTTCATACTCCTAAGTCCTAACAGTTATATCAACGAACTTTAGATATGTCAAACTTGTGGTACTTGTGCTTATCTCAGTCTCTAGTATGC